>NC_135499.1:93366464-93466464 GCF_052857255.1 Amblyomma americanum | reverse complement strand
ATGCTGCGCCTCTACGCCATCGCTGCTCTCTTCGCTGCTATATACTATTCGAAATTTGGCTTGGTTTTATAAGAAATTCTGCCGCTTTCCTTCTTTCTTCCACACACACACACACGCACACACGCACACACACACCGAGTTCGTGAACACTGTGACGTTTTTGCTCCACCCAGACCTGATCGTAATGGATGAGCACTGAATATACGGTTATGATATTGCGAGCGGCAGTAGAACACCTTGTCGGATGAGCCAGTAGATGTGGTGTTGAATGCAGGATAAGAAAAAATCGCATCCGAACGACCACTCTCTGAATACGGCCGTATACTCACCCCAGCCAATGGCGGCATATGCGCAAACACAGACTAGCTCTATGGAGATCTTCGCAACAGGGGTAAAGAAGTGCAGGCCCTCCACGGACATCCAGAGGAAGTTGGCGCCCATAGACTACGTCAGCGCCAGATATATGAAGCCTGCACTGTGCGTTACGCAGAGGAAAAGTGCTTAATCCCTGTGTCCGAGGAATCGTGTGTAGCACAGATATGAAGCGTTTATTCGTTGAAGCAATGGCTGCTTGGGTGGTCAGTCACAAGTAAAAGTGCCGAAAATCTTTCATGTAAATCCTTCCATAGGTCTAGCTGGCATCTGAGCTGAAATTAAGTAGAGGAATTGGTCTTCGAAGGGCATGTATCACGGAAAAGAGAGCATCCGCTACTGGTAAGTGGAGTAGATTCCAGTGGCGCAAAAAACAGCACTGTATGTCTCAGAGTGAAATGGGAAGTAATATCAGAATACATGCAGTAGACAGAGCTGCCTTTTCTTGGACTTTTGAATGAGTTATGTTACTGGTAAAAATTCATTACTCAAGTAATTTGGTAATCATCTGAACCATAAAAAAGAAATAACACCATTCCATTCACCAATCCTAGTTTTAATTTAATTCGACTTCCATCATATGCATATCAAAACGAACCATCTTTTAACTACCCTTGCCTGCTCGACATTTTATCGACAGCCCCGCTTCTGGCAGTCTTGATGTCAAATGTAGAATAACATTTCTTTCACAGCTACCACCCTCGCCTCAGTATCCAGTTTCAGGTCTCTCTTACTGCATTAAAGGACGTCCCACATTCGTCGCTAGGCTAGATGGTTGCACTGCTGAAGTTTAGGCTACATTCATGATATATAGGCTAGAGTTTAGAATGGTGGACGGCTACCGGTCTTGGTGATTTGGTATAGCACCGACGGCGGTGTGCGAATATCCTTGATTCGGATCCCACAAGCGGCTTGTGGTTGGCTTTTCGTTAGGTTTCTGATTGCCTACCTATCAGGTCAAAAGCGATTACACAGTATTTCGCTATTGATCCAAACTAGAAACAAATTAAAACAATGATAATAACATTATTGTGTACCATCCTAGATTTTATTAACCCTAAAAATCAGTTGCTATTTTTGCCATTTTCCTCGGCTGAACGTGCAAGAGTGGGAAAGTAGCACATTAAATATTGATTACTTTGCTCGATATTTCATTAATGTCAGGTGCAGTTTTGTCCATAAGGTGCTTGTTTTGGCTCTAACGTATTAACAGAGGAAATAGCGGTCTTTCTGTTTGGTTGAAACATGAAAACTAGCATGCTCTCTGTAAATTACACAGAGAGAATTTTGTGCAGATTGGGATGCGAAGGCGTTCGCCGCTGTTCTTGCTGGTCCATATTTTGTTCGGAGCAGTGTGCGTAAAAATCTGCAAAGAATTCAACGAATCATTGCACGAAAGCGATGGAGTACCCCCACGGTAAGACTTGGCGGCATTATTAATCAGCTTGTACTAGTATGATCTAGCCAGCCTACCCTTTAAAATCGAACGTATTCTATATGCTGAAGACACCGCAACCTAAACATCGTGTGCAAGCGTTCATTATGGTATCCGCATTCTACGAAAAAGACGATCAATGAAATTTACCGTGCTTTGCCTAGAACTGAGTATATATAAATAGATTAAGAAGAAATTTTGTATACTCCAGCTCATATAAGTCAATTACGGCATGTAAACTATGTTATTTGCCTAATAGCAGAAGGCGTGCTTCATCATCAGTAGTAAAACATGTCTGAAGTTTAAAATATCTTGGTTTTCATTCAGATGACACCTTATTTTAGTGAGCACATATTGACATTGTATCGAAGCATATTAGGCATGTCTGCAGCTTTCTTCGTGCTCTGTATTGGTACATTGTGTTTCTACAAAATTTGTTGTTTACAGAACTCTGTGTGAATTGATTTTGCAATATGGATTCCTGTTTCATAGGATAGCTTCTTACAACAAAATACAAATATTGAATACTATCCGCCATAAAATAAAGCTCACGTATCTTACAGTAGGCAGTACCGCGCTGAAAAGTTTGGAACAAGTTTGAACTATTTCAGCATGCTTGATGTTGCCAAACAAATAAGTCTCACTGTTGTTGAATGAACGTAAAACCCGCACTCTAAGACGGATACAGTGTCATTTCCTTCTTGAGATCTTCACATATTGTGGTAGAACACGCGCTTTTTATTTTTAATTTCGTTATATTAAATAACATGTGTGATTAGAAACATCTTTCAAAGCACAGCGTCGCGAACAACCAGCGGGACAGTCCAGGCACAGACCAGAGGCAGCCGTCAGTCCAGAGCACGCACGAGGGACGGAGCGTTAAGCGCTTCTCGTCGTATTCATCGTTAAGCGCCAGCCTCTGAAGATTCCAAAGGCGAAGGCCATTATTACAATTCCCGCCGGGCGAAAGGGCGCCATTCTGGCTGCCTAGGGCGATGTGACGACGGCTGGGTCGCAGTATGGATTGAGGCGGGTCGTGTAGACAATGGCGCGGCCTCGGCGACAATGATTAGGGCATGGCGTAAAGGGTTCGTTAAGGTAATTGACCGGGGATGTCTCCTGAAGAATACGGTAAGGTGCCTGGTACTTGCTAAGAAGTTTGAAGGACAGGCCGGGACCTGAGGAGGTAACCAGAGCCAGACCAAAGAGTCAGGATGGTAAACGGAAGGAAGTGCAGGGGGATCACGGGTGCTTTTCTGCTGCTGCTGGGCGTGAGAAGTCATGGACCGGGCGAGCTGTCGGCATTCTTCGGCATAAGTTGGGACTTGAGAAAGAGCTGTAAATTCGGAAGCACCAGGTCAGTAAGGTAGAGTGGTGTCCATTGTGCAAGAAGGCTCACGGCCGTACAGGAGAAAGTACGGAGAGAACCCGGTGGTGGCTTGAGCAGCGGAGTTATAAACGTATGTGACAAAAGGAAGAACGCGGTCCCAGTTACAATGGTCGGAAGCAACATACATGGCCAGCATGTCGCCGAGGGTGCAGTTAATACGCTCTACCATGTCCGGGCATGGTAAGCGGAGCTGGTGCGGTGAACGATGTTGCATTCCGGAAGGAAAGCTTCTACAACTTCACAGAGGAAGGCCGGACCTCTAGCACTCAGCAACTCTTTGGGTGCACCATGGCCAAGAATGATGCCATGGAGAATGAAGGATCTAATGCCGTGGGCAGTAGCGGATGGTAAAGGCGACGTTTAAGCGTAGCGTGTAAGGTGGTCGATGGCAACAATTATCCAGCGGTTCCCAGTTGATGTGCTGGGAAGAGGGTCGTAGAGGTCGAAGCCAACACGCTCGAAGGGCTGCGCCGGGCAAGGCAGCGACTGCATAGGAGCGGCGGGTTGGTGAGGTGGATTTTTTCGTCGCTGGCATGCGGTGCAGGACTGAAAAAACTGGCGGGCATAACGGGCCATCCCACACCAGTAGTACCGCTGTCGTAGACGGGTGATGGTCTTTAAGAATCCCGGATGGGCACACTGGGGATTACTGTGGTAGGAAGAGCAAATGAAGGAGCGCAGATGTGTCGGAATGACGAGAAGCCACTTGCGACCATCTGGGAGGTAGTTGTGACGGTAAAAAAGCTCGTCTCGGATGGCGAAATGTTGGGACTGACGACGGAGAGCACGGGAAGGAGGTAGAGACGGTTGGCCAGATAAGAGATCTAAGAAGCAAGTGATCCATGGGTCTTTGCGTTCGTCGGAAGCCATATCAGCGGACTCAAACGTCAAAGAAGGCAGGGCGGATATACCAGGCACTGCCTCAGATGGTACAGGGAACGTGAGAGGGCATCAGCATCGGCATGTTTGAGGCCGGAACGATAGATAACGCGAATTTCGTACTCTTGGAGTCGCAGAGCCCAGCGCGCCAGTCGACCAGAGGGATCCTTCAAAGACGACAACCCGCAGTGAAAACTTCAAAATGGCGCCCGTACAGGTAGGGGCGAAATTTGACGATCACCCAAAGGATGGCTAAACACTCCTTCTCGGTGACTGATTATTTGGCTTCAGCATTTGTGAGTGTCCAGCTAGCGTAAACGAAAACTTATTGGTCAAAGCCTTGCTTGAGCTGAGCGAGTGCTGCACCGAGGCCGACGCCGCTGGCATCGGTGTGGAGTTCCGCCGGAGAACGAGGGTCGAAGTGACGCAGAATTGGTGGAGTAGTAAGGAGGAGACGGAGTGTCGTAAACGCTTCATCACAGGCAGGAGACCAGGCCGAAAGGTCGTGGCTGGAAAGGAGCTTGGTCAGGGGGTCGATGACAGTGGCGACATTGCGGAAAATGCGGCGGAAGTAGGAGCTGAGTCCGACGAAGCTGCGGAGGTCTTTTGCAGAAGTGGACTTCGGAAATTCGGCTGCTGCTCGCAACTTGGCCGGGTCCGGGAGAACGCCATCCTTCGACATGACATGTCCGAGAATAGTGAGCTGCCAAGCTTCTAAGCGGCACTTTTTCAAATTGAGTTGGAGGCCAGCGTCGTCCATGAAGCAAAAAACAGTCTAAAGGTACTGGAGGTAATAAGAAAAGTCTGGGGAAAAGATCGCAACGTCGGCTAGGCAACAAAGGCATGTGTGCCATTTGAGCCCTCAGATTATATTGTCCATCATGCGCTCGAATGTGGCGGGTGCATTGCAGAGGCCGAAGGGCATGACGTTAAATTCATAGAGCCCGTCGGGTGTGACAAATACAGTTTTTGGGCGATCGGCCTCTGCCATCGGCACCTGCCAGCCCGTCGGGTGTGACAAATACAGTTTTTGGGCGATCGGCCTCTGCCATCGGCACCTGCCAGTAACCGGAGCGCAAGTCCAATGAAGAAAAGAACTCAGCGCCCTGCAGGCAGTCGAAGGCATCGTCGATACGGGGGAAAGGGTAAACATCCTTGCGTGTAATCTTGTTCAGACGACGGTAGTCCACGCAAAACCGGATGGAACTGTCATTTTTCTTGGCCAGTACCACTGGCGATGCCCACGGGCTGCGCGACGGCTGTATCACGTGGCGCTTGAGCATGGCAGTCACCTCCTCGCCAATGAGGCGGCGCTCAGCGGCTGACACGCGTTACGGACGTTGGCGCAAAGGTGCATTGGTTCCAGGGCCAATACAGTGGGTAACGGTGGTGGTGCGGCCAAAGGAAGGTTGCTGGTTGTCAAACGAAGCTTGAAAATGGGGCAGAATGGCGACAAACGTGACAAGGAACGTCTTGAAAAGCACAGGGTCATGAACAGCCAGCAGTGCAGTCCAGGCACAGACCAGAAGCAGCCGTCAGTCCAGAGCACGTACGAGGGACGGAACGTTCGGCGCTCGAGCTTCGGAGCGTTCGGCGCTTCTGGTAGTCTGCATTAAGCGCCAGCCTCTAAAGATTCCAAAGCCGAACGTCAGTCTTGCACACGCTATATCTACATATACTTGTTTTTTGCTTTCTAATCAATTATTTTTAAATATTTGCCCTAGTATTCTCTCATGAACACCAAAAATTAAAGAAACAGTATACATCCCTTATGCTCCTTTGTTTTGATTACTGTTGGATTCCGACATGCATGTCGTAATGAGCCCGTCTTTTGTGGCGAAAGCCACACTGGCCATGAATTTGCGATTTCGCTGTGGCGGTGTTCTAAGGAGGCACAGAGAGAGAACTTGAGCCGTTGCCTAGCTACCGCCGCAGCTGGGCGGACGCCGCGCGCCATCTGGCATCTCACACCGCGCCCCTCGCTGCGGAGCCGCTCTTAACTGCCCTTACGCGCTTAACCGCTAATCCGCGTATTCGGTGGCGACATCTATGGGAACCACTGAAACCCCCGCACACCCAATGAATAAAACAAAAACCTGTGTTGAAGCTGGTAATCCAGCCAGGGCCTTTGGCATTTGAGGCGGAGACGCTGCCACTCCACCACGACGGCTCTAGGTTTAATCTTGAATGAAGGCGCATCTAGTGAATGAACGGGTTTTATATATTAACTCTTCCGATCCAGAAGTTGCCGCGCTTTCGCTACGTATATCCTGGCCTAACAGAGCTACACCATCAGCAATTTTTCCTTTCTTTGTCTGCTGAATAGCTACCAATGGCCGTGATTCTGGCGGCCGATATGCCATAGCTAGCATAAGACGGCTATTGCATAGCTTTCGCCTTCATCGTTCAATCATGTTTCACGTGGCACTCTACGTAATACAGGAAGTGCTACTTCCGCCGCTGTAGACGAGGTTGGCACTGGTGAACACTCAAGACTACGGTACACAACACATAAATAGAGCCGAAAGCTGAATATTCAACAGCCATCACCGTAGCCGAGTTGGTCGAGCAACGAACGCGAAAATGGGAGGTCCTGAGTTTAGACCCCACAGGCGACATGTGGTTGCTGTAATCCTTCTAATTATCTATGCTTCAATAATTACCCTATTATTCTCCCAGTCATAAACAACAGAAATTAAGGAAAAAATACAACCCCTTTGCTCCTTGGTTTCAGTGAGTGTTGGCTTCCGTCATTCATAGGTCATCAACAGGAGAATATCGTTGAGAACTGGGATGCAATCTACAGATTTCTAATCATCAGTTTATGCTGCCACGCACGGTGGTTTTTTTTTGCGCGCATTGGCAGTTCTCTTTCACATGCTGCTTATTCCTTAAGCGATATTTTCGCATTTTGCCTGTACCTGAGTGATTTTTCTTTCCACTTTATTGATTGATTCTTGTTGGTTCAATGCATGCCTCTGCCGAGGTTGTCTAGGGACGTACACAAGCAACATGTTCATAAAAGCTCGTTATGTGTATTCTGAACAGGTGAATGTTCAATAAAAATCTATTGCTATTCCTGCTCTTATCTATCTTTTATGCGCAAAGGCATCGCGCTAGTGTAACCACCATACGCATATCGCGTCTTCGAGTGGTACTTTAAAACCTATTGCAAGAAGCACGGTCCGAGTAGTCAAAGAGCCTTCTGCGAATGCTCGCAGAACTAGGCCCTCCTTCTTTGAGCCATCAAATAGTACACAGGCTAATGCAGATGAGCGTTGCGTGGGCAAGGCCACCTAACGATATTAAAGAGATTTTATACTCTATTCTTTCTCATGGCACATGGGTTCTTTAAGCAAGTAGAGATAGTGAAAAGTTTTCCCTTTCGCGCAAGTGGCTCACATGGTGCTGTATTGTGCATCAGGTTTATAAATTCGATGTCAATGCAAATAGAAGTGAAAGCACTTCACAATTTCATAGCAGTGGCCAAATAGTATGCAGGCTTTGTGGCATCGACGGGGCAACTGGCACCCGCATGTATTCCTCGCCCTGCTCTGTGGCATTGTCTTGCAGGTGTACAATGAAGATCCGCGAAGGAACACGGCGGCAGATGAGAGGGTCCTATTCATAACTCAGGGAGGCGGCATCTCAGAGCTGGCGTAAGAGTGTCTACGGCGATAGGACCCCACGCTTCATCGTAAACTCTTGGCCTGTATTGGGAACGAGTCTCGGTGATTAGAACACGAACAAACTGTATTCGGAAAAGCTTCTCGATTAGAGTAGTATGGGTGGCTCCTGATTTCTTTCGTTTTGTCCAGGGCAGCCATGGTTTCGTTATGCCCTCCTACCGGAAGTTAAGCGTGCGTGTAAGTTATCTGCGCGTGAATGATTTATTCGCATCTCTTCCAAGCAAATTTCTATTGATGCGAGCGTGCTCCAACAATAATGCTACCAGGAACGATTCTTTTGGGAAAACAAAAAATACACAGCGCACACATGGAGCTTAGCATGATGGTGGAAGAAGGGTGTAGAACAGTCTATCAACAGTTTACGATTGCTCTTTCACTGCCTTAATTTGTTAATCGCAGCGGAGCCCGCCATTATCAGGAAATTTTATCTCAGTAAAGTGTCTTGTTAAACCATCAAAGCACTTTTGTTAACTGCCTTCTGTAGTTTCTGCATTAAGTCCGTGCTTGCAAGGCATGACGACCCAATTTGATGTTACCATATTATTCGTTAAATATTCAAGCGGACTTTAACTGTCCTAAATAGCGTCAAGTGGAATGTTGTACTCGCACATTATGGTTCATGGGATCAAACTGATGATCACACGAACAAAAATAATGCCAGTTTATTTTAGCGCAAGTAGCTATAGCATAACTGATTGTACTGTCACGCAGTGTTGACGGCAGTGCAGGCAGCGAGGAAAACAGTGAAAGAAGGCTTCTAAAGGTACATTGTTTATTGAGCTGACCTTCACCCTCAATTAACTAAATGACTCGGCGCCGGAAAAGCAACAAGCGTGCTCTGCGGTCGTCCAACAGAAGGCCCGCTGCTCTCGGCCGTGGTCAATTTAAAGCTGATAGCGAACTTTGAAGACACTGCGTGCAAAGTTACTACAACATTCTGGAACAATGCAGAATCGGCTCCGCCTGAATGCGATTAACAGAGATAAATCTGGTCGCGTCTCGCGTTGCAAACAAAGCGATAAAGCTGCGTGCCAGCATCTTTGAAGAATTAAAAAACGAACAGTTCAAAGATTCGCGGCAATATCTAAAATATGAAGCTTCGCTTGTCTGGGCAGTTTATTATCGGAGGCCTTCTGTATTACTCAACAATAGAAGCAATGCAGCAGTCACCCATATGTTAACCATATTAGCCAAGAGAACTGCTCTTTAGTAGCATTTCCAGTGCAACCTTATTAAAGGCGGGCTGTTTGCTTTTATTCTCCCGGTTTTCCGTAGGTTATTTCTCTTTCTACGCATCACAATATATTTCCGGCCTGAAACGTGAGAAATGGAAGAGCGAAAATATTGCCAGGTGGCGCTAAAGCAAAAAAAACGGCGCTGCTGGCGCGCAGATTGAAAGAGGTTGAAGTTCGCCGTTTCTCCCACCGAAGGACGTTCTGCCGAGCCCTCTCTAGCCGGGTCCCTGTCTTGTGACCAACACCGTGACAAATCTGGTGGAGGTGCTGGGTGCGGTCACCTTCAAGCATCTCCTTAACTTGGGACTTATGACTTTGCGCTCTGTAGATGATACGCGATAGGGGTGTTGACGTATTGGGTGTACGTCATCGTGCGTCAGGATGTGGTGCTTGGCTATGGTAGCTTGACGCACTTTCGACGAGGAGGCGAAACACTCTCTGAATTCGAGCAATAGCGCACACATCTGTTCCCGTTGGCTGGTTGACAGCTCGGGGTTGACATCGAGGCTCTCGAGGGAGAAAGGAGGCTGCACTGGTTCTGAGGAGAAGCACTCGGAAACATCAAATATGCGTTCGACAAAGGCTACGGAAGTGCCGCGAAAAAGATGCCGATGCTCGTGCATAAAATTCATGGCAAGTACCTGTGACTGGCCTGTATTAAGATGGATCATACTGCGGGCCACACACACGCCTTGCGTCAGCAGTAACGAAAGGTTGGTTTCGGCGATGGCGTCACCGTCCTGAAATGATTCGCACTTAACCGTAATGAAGGCGCTGGTTCGAGGCGGCAGGGTGAGAGTGTCCGTATAAATTCGAAGCGTCTGGCTTGGTTGCGGTGCATTGCTGAGGACGACAGCATTCTCAGTTGAAAACGTGACCTTGCTATCGTGTAGGTCAATATTCGCCTCATATTCACGCAGAAAATCGACACCTATGATGAGGTCGCGCGAACAGTTATTCAGGACAAGGCAGAAGACGACAAATGTGGACCTCTGGGTTTGAACTCGGGCGGTGCACATGCCGAGAGGTGCAATCAGATGACCGCCCGCAGTGCGAACGTGTGTGCCAGCCCACGGCGTGAGAACCTTTTTGACAATGGTGGCGAGCTGGCGGCTTAGAATAGAATAATCAGCACCAGTATCTAATAACGCTCGAACGTAGTGACCATCCAGTATCACAGGTATGTCTAAGGAAAGCCGCTCGCGAGTTGGAGGCTGCGGAGGGCATGATCGGACAGAGGCGTCGTTGTCTGCAGGCTTTGGCACCGGGAACTCGTCGGCGTGGTGTGTGCTTTCTAGTGGCGTCAGTGCGTCGGAGGGACCGGAGAGCGCAGGAGTCGTAATCGTCGAGGCGCCGTCATGTGTCAGCGTCGATGTGTCGAAGGGTGCGGGTATTGCGGACCTCGAAATCGTCGAAGCGTCGTCGTGTCGAGGAAGCGTCACTGTGTCGGAGTGAACGGTGACCGCGGACTTCGGAACAGTCAAGGCGTCGGCATGTCGTGTCCGCCTCGATGGGGAGTGGCACGCATAACGATGCCCAGTGAGCCCACCCCCTAAGGTCGCTGGCTGCAGATTTACCGGCATGGGCTGGGCGAGCGGCCTCGTGCCGCCCGTGAAAAACTCGCGGTAGATGGTGAAGGACGACTCTTGGGGGATGGACATCGGGCCTGCTGGCGACGAGACTGAATCCAACGTTGGTCTTCAAGGAAATCCGCGATGGCCCGGGGTCGTTCGCCATAGCGGGGTCGAGGAGAATCGGCGGGAAAGCCTTCGAGGCCCAGACGGCGGTAGGGGCAGTGCCAATACAGGTGACCTGGTTCGCCGCACTGAAAGCATAGGGTCCGTCGGTCGGATGTGCATCACACGTCGGCTTTGCGCGTGGATGGTCGGGGAGCTTCCACGTACTGCAGCACGGGTAAGGGCGGCCCCCGCACTTCAGCAAGAGCCGGAACGAAGGACGCCGAAGCCGGAGCAGGGCACCGCAGGGCTTCGGCGTAGGGGAGACGACGGTCAAGCGAGACAGGAGGAGGGGATGGACGAGGCTCATCGGTAGGAAACGACGGCAGGAGCGCTTGCTGCACCTCCTCGCGGACAACGGTAGCTATGAAGCTTGGAGCTGTGGGAGGGGCCCCGTGCAGCTGGCGGAGTTCGTCGCGCATAATCGAACGTATGAGATCGCGTAGCGGGGAGGCGTCGGTGCCGTGGAATGATAACTCGCCGGAAACGGAGACGGAGGACACGGGTCCATCGTACGCAAACGCTCTTTGCTGAAGAACCCTTTCAATCGTGGAAGAATCAGTGAGAAACTCGGCGACAGTTTTCGGGGGGCTGCGGACAAGGCCAGCAAAAAGTTGCTCCTTGACACCACGCATGAGATGGCGTACATTTTTGTCCTCGGGCATTGCAGGGTCCGCGCGCCTGAAGAGGTGCATCATGTCCTCTACATACGCTGCAACGTTTTCATTTGGAAGCTGAATGCGAGATTTCAAAGCGCGTTCTGCCCGTTCACGACGAAACGAGCTGCCGTATGTTTATAAGAGACGACGCCGGAGCTCCCTCCAAGAGGACAATTGATCTTCACGGTTTTCAAACCAGGTCCGAGCGCCTTCGTCCAGACTGAAGTAGACGTTTCTGAGGTGGGCGGCATCGTCCCACTGGTTGAATGCGGCAACTCACTCGTAGTGCTGCAACCAGTCTTCCACGTTCTCAAAGATATCACCGTGGAAGGACTTCGGGATGCGGGGGTTCTGGAACGTGAAGTATGGTGTGGGCGCCCCAGGCATTGGACTGGTCGCGCCAGGCATTGAGGCGGCGCCTTCATGCCACATGCACATAATCCACACGCGCATAAAACTGAGTTGGAAATTAGCGCTAGTGTGTGTAGTTGTCAGCTCTCCATGCAGCTCTAAAGCACGAGACAGTTCAGTTCGCAAGGAATAGTATGCACTTGAGCTACGACAGATCCAGTACCAACATTATAATTTTAATTATTCTGAGTATCGGCGCAAGTAAAGAATACATGGCATGTGCGGATTGTATGATCATGATTCTCGCCATCACCCGAACGCTAAGAAACAACTATAGGTGCACTGATAGTATATAACATGTTAGTATAATCTGAAACTGAAAACGCGATAACACAAAACAATCCTGAACATGGGAAAGTTTCGTAATTTTGCGCTTCAATAGATTCAGAGGGCTTTTGCAGCCTTCCCAAGCTAGAAACAAAAACAAACGCCAAAGGTAGAAACAAATCAAGAACAGACACCTGCCTTGGGCTCAGAGTCACATATGGATAACACGCTACGGGAAGGAAGCTTATGCTCTGAGCATAAGCTCCGATTTCTTGAAATCGAAGACGAACGTACAGGTAGTATGTACGCAAGGAGTATCTGAGAAAGGTGAGCCATAAGTTTCCTTGCTTAGTCCTCACACTGGGCTTTCAGAAAAGACCTGAAAAGACTTTTTCTATGCACTTCTCAAATACTTCACGCTAGAGAGAAAACTGCCTGAGAGAGAAGCGCTTATCTTTGAACCGCGCACAAAATATTGCGCGATGAATTATTACTAGCAACCCCAGGTTTAGCCCCGAGGATAGAAGACGTTGGACAGTTTGCGGCCGAGTCTGGTTTACTTTGAGCAAACGCAAAACAAGCCCTTGAGCCTCAGCCTCAGAGTGATCTTGTAAACTGCCTCAGGCGACTATGCCGGAGGAAGCGCGGAACATAGTTTGTCGAGAAACCAAGGACATCGCTTTCGCGTCATGGTTTCATCATGCAACCACCTGACACTTGGGGAAGGTTCGTAGAGACAGATGATAGGAAGTGTGGGGAGCGCACAATTCATACCGTCACTGTCCTTCCGCCTATGACACGAAGGAAGGAAGTTTAATAAAACGGAGCGGGCATTCAGGAGCCAAATCGGGAGCCCGTACAACGCTGTGAAGTCAAACATGAGGCACGCAGGGTGGATGAAGAAGTAAGCGAAACCAGAAAGACCAACAACGGCGAAGTAATTGTGCTGTCAGAGCTCATACGTATACTGCGGTCTTTCTGCCCTGGAGAGACGCAGACAGGGGCACAGAGAAGAGCTTAATCACAACCGCGAACAGCACACTCAAGCACCTCATTTCTCTTCTCGGAGCAGCCCCTTGACAGGAACAAATCTAAATATAAATAAAAACTTGTATTGTTTTTGTAATGCTTTGCCCGGACCGACTGGAGTGTCCATGCTAACTTTTCGCGCCACTGAAACCAAAGCCGTCTTGCTTGACTTTAAGTTGTCATGTGAGCAACAACTCCTACTTCAGAAAATGAGAGAAAATAAAGCTGCGATGGGAGTAATAAAGGGATAAAACGCGAAAGCTTTGCAGGGGATGTCAGTCGTATTAAGCTTGCGTCCTCTTTTACACCGAGAAAAATGGCTTCGGTGTTGCGGGACAGTATGAACAATGGCTGCGTCACTGCTTACGCTGTAGAAACTAATGCAAAACATGCGTTTTACGCTTCGCGTTCTGGTTTATGGGTGCATCTAGACTGTCTGACTTCACAAGTGGGTCAAGTAAGAAATGCGCCTAGGGCTCTCGCTATAACCAGCTCACTGTCTAATTATGTTTACCAGTAAAGCACACGGCACCTAAAGGGTAGAAACAGTAGATCAAAAAAACAGCGATGTGCGGTGTGTAGTTTCAGTAACACATAACAAACCCAACCTTAAAAGAAGGAATACAAAATGTCCTGTCCCGTGCTGTTTGCCTTTTTACCTCAGTGCGCAGCCACATCTGGCTGGTCCATTCTTAAGGAAGGAAACATTAAAGAAAAAGAAAATTTGTTAACTTCTTATCCACTGCTTTTTTCGACTTCTTGATTTTGCAGGCACAGACTCACTGGGCATGGCTTGTTTCTTGAAGCGCTATTGATCTGTGTGGCTTCACTATGATGACGCACGCTTTATTCAACGTCTTATTTTCTGAGAAGTGCTTGTCTTTATAACTTCGGATTAGAAGCAGGAACGTTGAGGGATTGTTTAATTAACCTCAAAACATTGCTGCCCATCTTTCAGCCCTTCAGGAGGACTTGTGTAGCGCATAGAATGTGTTCTATTTTGGCTGAATATTTTAACTCTATTAATTTGTTCAACTTGATGATGTACTTACTTCTTCTTGCCTTCAAAGTCCAGAGGAGGGTCGATGGCCCATTGAAGTTGCGCGGTTCGCATCCGCATTCGAGCTTCCGCGGAGGAGTAGGTAGGGAGCATGAAAGAGCAGGCGCAGCGGAAAACTGAAAAAGGCCAGGGATTGCGTCTTTGCTGTCGCTGTCGCAGTTATATGAGCACGCTGTCGTAACAACGCGCCGTAATACACCTCGCCACGCCTGTTAGTCAAGAAAACATCATGAAATGCATCAAGCCCACTTTGGTAGGATTCAGTCGCAGTTCTCATGTCTTCCGTGCTGGAGACCTAAAAGTCGAGGACGTGAAGCACAAGCATTTTGTCGCGGTCATTGCACCAGAAGACTTTGCTTTCGAAAACAATCGAGAGTAATCAGTTCTTCAGTTGACAGCAACACAAAAGAGTACACAAAAATAAACGAGATTTCAGCATCGACTTTGAAACATAGCGAAATACAAACATTATTTTGAGTCTACTTGACGACAAAGTTCTAAGTGTAGCGGCCAGCTGAGGTTTTTACAGCAAATCAAATTCAGTCTACCTCTGTTAGTGTGGCACTTTGAAACACAATTTTTGTGCTAGTTGCAAATTCGGGGTGACGTTTATGTCGGACTAGATAACATTGTACATTTCTGTGACTACTGTTCGCTGTAGTTAACAGCGCTGCTTGAAGTAAAAGGACGACATTTAGCGCAACAAAAACTTGGGAGGAACGTCTATATGAGCAATGAAGCAGCGCGTTTGTCAACTATGAAGCAAGCCAAACTAGGTCACGTCTTGGTGTTTTTTTAGTGTAGCCCCTTGTAACAGCGTCCCGCAGATGAGCGTAGAGCCTTTATTACAAGTTTTACGCTACCGGCACCAAGAATACATAATCTTCCTAATAGGCATAATCAGCGAAAACAGAAAGCTATTTCACTTTCATTTGCCTTTTTCTTTCTGCAGTACAAGAGCCATTTTTTTACAGTTATGAAAGAAGCGAAATTTGAACCCACGGCTACCTAATGGAAGTGACATACATGAAAGACTAGAGGTATTTGCGCATGTGCAATGATGATGACCGCCAAGGCCCTCCAGTTGGGTTGTGCAGATGAAAGAACAAGTTACGGTGGTTGAATCTATCACTAGACGGCCGGTGTACGTAATCATATTTTTTTTTTTATTCGAGAAGTGTGCCATGAGGCATAAGTTGAAAAAGGAAAGGGGGGAAGGAATGCACGGGATTGAAAGTTAAAAGAAGGAGTGAAGTACCGTTGCGCTGAGGTAGTCGCAGAGGTTGTTAATGAAACGGTTGTCCATTGTCCACTTCACGAAGTCACTTTCGCGGTTCCACCGCAGGCCCACCTCCCTGAGGAGCCGTTTTCTGATAGCAGCCGTCGCTGGGCACGTCCACAACAAGTGCCGCACATCACATATGTCCGGTGCAGCGCCACAGTGAGGGCACCTGTCAGGTAGTGGCAGATCTTTGGCACGCCACCGATGACGGACAGATGGTGTCAGAGCCGCCCCTGCCCGAATCCGGCGCACGGATACCTCCTCCTGCCGAGTAAGACTACGGGGGAGAGGGTGCGAACACGGAGGAATTAGAGCGCGTGTTCGCTGGCGCAGAACTTCGGAATCGGAAACGTGGGACAGGAACGGATCTGGGGGAAGAGGGGAAGGTGGCGGATCGTCTAATGTATGAAGATGAGTCATAGCATCCGCTTGAATGTTATGTGGATCCTGGGCATGGCCGCGAATCCAGTGTATGCGCACAGGACATGGATACTTTGCGCAGAGCACATGAATAGATTGTGAAATCTGGAACGTTCGTCGAACAGCCTTCAGCTGTTTAAGGGCGGCGCGGGAGTCGGTGTAAATGTGAACTGTATTGAATGTTGGAACGAGCGGAAGGGAAGCAATGGCATTGTAAATGGCTTGAAGTTCCAATGCCAGGGGAGTGCACGTATCCGCAGTATACGTCGCGCGAGAGTTGAGATGCGGATGAGATGGACTATACACAGCAGTAACTCCCCTCTCTGCAGAATGAGATGCATCCGTGTATAATATGCACCCTTCAGGCAGATACGCTGCTGATACCGACGGGGAAACAGTGGGGCGATTGTCAGTGAGCTGGCAATAGGACCACGGTGGAAGTGTCTTTAAACGATGAAGTTTGAGAGACTGTTTTCGAGCTCTATTTGCCACCCGTTGGTCGATGATCTCACTGAGTGTATTAAGTTGGGCGAACTCCTGTAGCACAGGTATGGGTGTTAAACGAGGCAGATATGTTATGACGCGCATAGCCTCACGTTTGATAGCTTCAAGGGAGTCCCACTGTCTGCGGGTGAGACGTTGAAATTGAGCCTGATATACTATCCGTGGCTGAAGGATAGAGCGCACAAGCTGGCGGGCTGTATCAGCACGTGCGCCACCAGAGCGCATAGCTATGCGACGAATCAGACCTAGAGTAGCGTGAGCCGATTTACGGGTGGCTGTCAGCCACGGGGTGCCAGTCCCAGATGTATGGAGGAGAAGACCAAGAATACGAACAGTTTCTACCTGAGGAATCAGAGAATTATGTACCGTAAAATTTAAAGGGGGAGCTTTCCGTAAGGCGGATTTATTTCCAATTCGAATGAAACATGATTTAGTAGGAGAGAGTGTTAGACCCAAAGGTGGGAGGCGAGATGTCAATACATCCAGCGCGTGTTGAAGGACCGACTGATGAATAGACGCATCTGGATGACAGCACCACAAGGTGATATCATCGGCATATGCAAGCACGCGGATAGAAGGGATGGTCTCTAGGGCTCGAACCAGAGGAATAAAGCCACATTAAATATAGTGGGGGCGAGAACGGAGCCCTGCGGCACTCCTCTATTGGAAGTGAAATTACCAAAGGGCTTTCCGTGGACACGCACGCTGAAGGTTCGATTTGCTAAAAAGGCGTGAATGGAGAGGAGGAACCGGTGAGGGAGACCAAGAGTTTGAAGGGAGGCAAGAATGGCAGAGTGAAGGATGTTATCATATGCCTTTGTTATGTCTGTAGCGATTACGGTTCGTACAACGTGACTCTGTGGAGAGTGGTCAAGCACGTCAGCAGCCAAAGTAGCAAGGCCGTCCTCCGTTCCAATATGTGGGCGGAAACCAATTTGGGAATCTGGGTAACAATCATGGGATTCCAGCCACCATGATAAGCGTGCGGCTAGAATGTTTTCATAAAGCTTGCAGATGGTAGGGGTAAGGGAAATTGGACGAAGGGCCGAGAGAGATACTGGAGGCTGACCTGACTTGGGGATTGGAACCACAATAGAATGCTTCCAGTCTCCCGGCATGACGCCAGAAAGCCTACTTGATACTTTTACGTAATCATATCGTTTTTATGAAGAAAAACTGCGGCTAAAATGTACTGGTGGCGAGCGCCGCCAAGATGTTTGATTGTGGGGCCTGGCGTGTTGACGAAAGCTGTGGATGTGAAACCAATGCCTACAGAAAAAGGAAACGTTCAGAGCAAAGAACAAACACAGAGCTGTCTTAGTAGGCGCCGCAGCGCACTGAAGGAAATTTGAGGAAATTATTGTCAGAAATAAATCCTGAGGCCTTATGGCGACATTCCGGAAATTTCGCGCTGTCAGGATATTTTTAGTGAGAGCATGAAGCGGAACATACGAGTCATCACGTTAAATACGTTTCTTTGGGCTCTGCCTATGTAACAGGTTGGAACCGGGCAGCATACTGTGTGCCTTGAGACGGAAGACCGTCGAGAAGGTAAGTGCAGCTGCCCTGATGGCTGAGCTGATAACATTAATTACCCTGAGGCAACTGAGTTACTAGTGTGACAAAAGAAACTGTAGAGGAGACGAAATTCCTCGCTTGAGGTGTGTCGTGGTATGCATCATATTATCAGCAGTGGCGATCACAGGATCAGGGGTCTTGTTAGGTTAGTATTCAATACATACGCGAAGTATTTGATCAATTATTGATATTACAGTTAAATTTGTGATAATGCTTACGATGGTGATAGTTAGCATTTCTAGTCCTAATGTACTTCATTTAATAATCAAATGTAATGAAGTTCTATCAAAGCTACCTACGTGGTCCATGTAAATTGATTTCAGGTCAATTCCGGTAAAACTAAAGCTAGAATAGTCCGTGCTATAAACAAATTTTTCAAGCCCTGTCACAAAAAAAATATATAGTTGTTGACCACGATAAGTGTTGGTGCACACTTTTTCTAACATCTGAGCTGGAATACTCATGTTGATCGCCTTTGCTAACTGCTTTTTTGTGCGGCATCAGTTATAACGTGCGGTCATAAAACACTTCAACCCAAAATATCAAATATATCATGCTTTCTTCTAATCGCAATTTAGTTTGGTGCACAACAAATAATATAATTTTTATAAATTCCTTGTACTAAGAAAAAAAATCTCTTACATCGCAATTGCTGATTAAATGAAGCTAGAAACAATTTCTTAAAATTATTTATTACCTTAAATTTAATACTTTATTGCTATCAGAGGAAGCCTATGAATTTCATTTAGTACAATCAGTGCACTTTTCTTCCACTGCAGTTGCCAACCTTTTAGCGTCTTTTACATCTTTACTGCGATAAAACATTAACTTGGAAACAAGAAATATTCATGCTCGGGCGGTTACTCGTGTTCTTACATGTCAAAAACAGCAGTGAATCAGCCATAAGCTCCCAACAACACTGAAAATATATGGATACACGGAGGCCTAGAACAGAAACCAATTACGTTCTTATTTTGTGCACTTAGGATCTGTGAATATTCTTTATAGCTTCCACGTACGCTTTTCGTTTTGTTGAATAATTTCGAATTAATTTCCCCACGATTAAGCGAATAATATTATTATTGATTCTTTTTTAAATTTCCACGTTTTCAAAAAATCTGTTGACGCAATCCAGCTAAAAAAAAAGTTTTTTTATGCGTTGCCTTAAGAGACCAATCTGTCCCTTTTCTCTGTATATGAATATGTATTTTTTTGTATTCTGTACTAAGCCAAAAATTACATACAACGACTGAAATCTGTCAAAGTAAGCAAAATTATCAGAAGATGAAATTAAACACTGATGTTCAAGTCCTCAAATAGAAAATGTTGTATTTCTTAAGTAACACTCAGCGAGTTTCATCAGACAGATTATCGAGGCCACAGAAACCGAGAAGTTCGGTAACAGCTACCTGAAAAACCCGTCTCTTTATATCCTATGAAAATATTATCGATTTTGATTTCACCTCCTTATTTCCTTTTCCTTAGTGGCACTTTGATCAGTGCGTGTGAGTACGCTGTGATCATTTTACGCTCCACTATCCTTGTTATTCAAGTCTTTTGGATTGGCTCGGGTCTTGACAGATATATGTTTGTCAGGCATAAGCAGACCGATCAGTTGTTAGTCAGAGCTGTGGTCTGTCTTTTCGCTTTTCGTTTCTCGTCACTTCTATCTGTCTGTGCCATTACGTAATTTTTTCACCGTCTAAATTCAACAGCGCAAGTGGGGCTCGCCCGAGCTAATATTTCATTTCGGAGGAAAAGCACGCCGTGTTACTGAGGTAGCAACGTGTACAGTCTGCATTTATGTCAATATTCGCGCAAAGAGATTGATAACAACGTCTAAGCCCGTCTGTCTAGTCCATTCCCTCAAATTATGTCGGAGACAAATGCCGGCAGGACGTGCAAAGTGCGATCTCGGCGGAGATAGACCGGGTAACTAACCGATCACGTCATTTCACTTCATGACACTTCAGCCCTCGAGTCGAACATTCATCTCCTCAGATGTCGTCTGAAGCCACCGGTTAGTAACAGAGATATGGACTTCGGTAGCGGCTCGCACATCCTGGACGCTTCTTTGCCTGATTGTGCGTCACAGTGGACAAGTCAGACGCTGTTAATACAGCATGCTGAACAGAACAAAGGTCACAGGACACTGATATTGTTGGGTTGGTATTGAGCGCTGATTGTGTTTCTGCCTGCAAAGTTCTTAATCTGATCCGCCACCTAACCATCTAATGCACCCTGCTACGCTTGCCTTCTCTCGGAATCAACTTTGTTACCCTTAAGGACCAACGGTTATATTGCCTTCGCAGTACATGCCCTGCACAAGCCCATTTCTTCCTCTTGATTTCGACTAGGATGTCATTAACACGCGTTTGTTCCCTCATCCACTCTGCCCGCTTCCGGTCTCTTAATGTCACACCTATCATTTTCCTTTCCATGGGTGGCTGGGTTGTTCTTACATTAATCTGAACCCTTTTCGCAAGCCTCCATGTTTCAGCCCCGTAGGTGAGTACCGGCAAGATACAGCTGTTGTACACTTTTCTCTTCAGGAATATTGGTAAACTGCTATTCATGATCTGAGAGAAACTGCCATATGGGCTCCACCCTATTTTTATCCTTCTAGTTATCCCCCTCAAGGGTGGGAACAGCTCGCAAAATACAGGGTTAATTGGAGAGACATGAGAGAGGCATTCGCCCCGCAATGGTTGTATTCAGGCCGATTATGATGATGATGATGATTATTATGATGATGATGATGTGTTTCTGCAATGTCTGTCTCCTTCGCTTTGTCTCAGAATGCACTGCCTATTCATAAAGCGGATGACTAGAGAGAATGATCACGTCGCATGACATTTAAATGGACTCTGGGTATACATTGAAGTTGGCCTGCATCGAGTAATTACCGCACTGTAAATGAATATAGTCTTATCTGACTCGACATGGAGTTTTCTTAAGTAAATGAAGGTCCAACTATAAAATATACGTGTCGCCACCACCGACCCTTTTTTTTGCTGCAAAATTCTGAACGTCGACAGAGTTTTCTCCTCCTCAGCCGTGACACCAGGTTACATCGCCATTCAGTTCAAAGCAGTGATCATGGAGTATATTTTTGGTCCGGATCCTAAAAGCTTCAATTGACTGGGTGGATTCTTTTTAACGCCTCGCTTTCAAAAAAATAGACGCATATTTTGCTCCCGGAAAAGCAGCAATCAGCCTGGAAAGCGACCCCGAATGCATTTTAATGACATAAAAATTGACTCTAGTTATCCTGGATATCCCTTTGAAGGTACGTGTCGACACGGTTACATCCCTGTAATCACGTCAAACATTCTTGACTACATTAGGACTGCATAAGTTGGCGGGCAACATATGTTTGTGTGAAATTTGTATCCTTCTCGACGAAACAAGGTATAGTGCTAAGTTCTAAGAGGAGGCCCGGTGCATACACATGGGCGCTGTTCTTCCTCTTTGCGTAAACTATGTAACGTCTGCATGAACCTACAATATAATCATTTTCTATTAAGCTACAGCTGTCAGGGCAAATGTCTTGTGTTTTACCCTTTTTGCCCCGTCCGTTGCGCTACATATTTTGCCATGAATGTGAATGAAATTGGTCCCATACCAGTTATTTTCCCATTAATTTACTGTTAGCGGCCGCATTTTTCCAAAGGGAATGCGTGAAAGTTCGTTGCCAGTTATTGCAGTCCGTCTTTTCTCTGTTCGCATTCCACACCCGATCTGCTTTGCGCTGTATTCTTGACACCGCCGATTCAAGCGGACAAGCGCCCATAGACCACATGCAAAAGACGAGCCCTTGCAGCCCTCGCGCCATGTGAATACGCACTGAGATGTTCTCCAAGATTTCCTTTGTTATGCTGGAACTCTCTGGCAGCTCTCCGAATCTTTGAAGTTGCAAAGTCCCTTCCCCATGCATGCATGGTTGGAGAAAAGTTGCTCTGAAAGCAATCTTACTCGAAACAGCGGCCGGCTAAGGAAAAAAAAAGAGGCTTCAAAACGTGGGCGAAGCAGGCCTCGGCATGAAAGCAAGTCCATGTTTCTCGCGGCGCGCTTTAGTAACCCGGGTCGTAAAGTCGACCGCACCTTACCCTGCTCACAATACCCATTCCACACTGCTGGTCGCCTTACCACTCTCCACATCTTCATCCCTCTGCGTCCCACCCCTCCTTACCAACTTCTCCATTTCTTTAGAGGAAACGGAAATGCGTGTGGGTTGAGCGACTGTGCACTTCCCACTTTCAACCGTTTTAGACACGAAAAAAAAAACATGATTAATGAAGGGAGTAACACACGAATGCCATAGCAGTGCGCTGCTGGCCTGCTTTTCTCTTGAAATTGCCCAAAATGGCTCTTTGTGCAAAGCTGTAAAGCACTGAGATGTAATATTCTCGCGTAAAATCAGAAAAAAATGTGCACAAAGGACACGAAATATCCGGATTGCAGTAAAAGACAAGCCGTTCCTCGTAAAGCACTCAGATTTCGTATGTCTGTTGCGATACGGCAAACGTCATTTAGGGCAGGGGGACTCGGTGCTGTGTAACAGCCTTTATTATTGAATAAAGCCGACGTAGGCGCATTTCTACAAGGCTATTTCTCTTACT
Source organism: Amblyomma americanum (assembly GCF_052857255.1). Lineage (NCBI taxonomy): Eukaryota > Metazoa > Arthropoda > Arachnida > Ixodida > Ixodidae > Amblyomma > Amblyomma americanum. The sequence continues at coordinate 93,443,896 of NC_135499.1, read as the reverse complement.
TCCGTAGCACCACAGCGTATGTGGAACTCTGGCTCGCATTATGAGCGTGCTCATTTAGGGGGCAGTCACTCCTTCCGTGGTCGCAAACCACTCAACCTCGAATGCGGCTCAAAATTTTGCTGTACGCTTTCGCTGTCTGGACCCCGAAGCGGTTAAAACGCAGGGACAGTGCTGAGCTTTTACTGGACAAGGCTGTGTACTTTTCTACCCTCCTGTAGACTCCAGAATAAAAGGCAAATAAGGCTGGTGGTTCGTAAGTGCTCTGTTAAGGAGTCGCATTGAAACTTGCACACGTGATATCGACACCATTACAAAGTGCTCCGAGAGGAATGCATAGAAAAATATCTTTCGTCAGTGTAGTAAACATATGTCACTGCATTTATTTATTTAACAGTCGTTCAATGAACGAAGAGCTGACCTTTCTTTTTTTTCCCAGCGAGCAGCGTCTCTTGAGAACCGTCTGTGGCCGCCTGATACCGATTATGGTTGTTCTGAAATGAAGTTGAACATGTGCCTAAAAAAGTAAGCCCAAACAGGCAGCAAAAAAGCAACTACTGTGTAATCACTTCCAGACAGAGCTGATGTCATGAATAATTAGTCTTCATAACATTAAAGAATGGTGCGGTCAAATATTTATGGTTATAAATGTTCAGTTAGTTGAGTGCAGTGATATATATATTAGTTTACATTCTTCAAACGCAAATATTATGCACTGATTACACTTCGGCGCTATAATTCGGCCCACGAAGTGCCGAGCAGATTAATATGTTAAAGTGTAAACAGGCGTAAAGGAAGACGTGACGAGTAGCTCATTATCCAACTTTGGCTGAATCAATATCTACCAGGGTTCCTCTGAAGAGAGGTGAAATACAAATCTCAAGCGCTTTATTCCCAACAATCTTGAAAAACATTGATAAATATTCATAATGACATTATGAGCTTTGAGGTGCACCATAATAGCAGGGTGCGGAGTAATTTTGACGAGCTGGGATTTTGCAGCGTGGTGATATTCACCCTACGCGGACTTTTTACACTTTCCGTGATTTGGAAAACGCGCATCATTGCCATGAAGCCAGAAACTCAAGCCCGGAGGATAGATGTCGCATCTGCTAACTTAAAACGAGAAGTTTAGAACTCATGGTGCAATCTGTGCTAACACGAGTAGCTAATAGCGCCTCCAGAAGTAACTCAGTGATGTTAAGCACTACGTGACTGCTTTCATGCTTTGGCGTTTCTTTATCAGACCTTTAGTTTTGTGCGAGAACATGCCGATATCCTGTCTAATCATCCCACTGCAGCATTAATTGCTCTCCCAGTTCTATTCTGTATGTGGGGTGAGAGGCTGTTCAAGTTTTGGCGTTTCTTTATCAGATCTATCGTTATGTGGCAGAGCATGCCGATGTCCTGTCTAATCGCCCCACCGCAGCTTTGATAGATGTGGAGGTATGAATAGAGGCCTTCAAAACTACTAGACGGTCATCGTATAGTTGTGAAACAAGCCCTGGAGGTCGGTGAGAGAGTTCACTCTCCTGACAGAGGTGGTAACCGCATTAAACTCCATATCAAACTCACTTTAAGGTATCGGTTTTTCGATCCACGTTTATTCGAACCTAGCATTCAAGAAGCAGAAACAAAACGTGCCTGGTAAACACATCGTGCGCCGTTACGGTAGCCAGAAGACAGGGTGTATGCAAGGATTACCTTTTTTTTCATAACTGACACCAATATAACTAGAACACAAGGCGAAGCGGTGTTTATTAAGAATGAAGACGACCTGAAAATGAAAAGTACCCCAGCTAGCTGGAGTGCTTTCCAGTTTTCCTCGTATCTTCATTTTGGTTCGACGATGTATTGGCAAGTACACAACTCAAACAATGGAAAAAGAAGTTTCAGTACTGCCTTGGAGAAATTTATGCATGAGAAAATTTTCTTTCTACTGCGGTACTTTTTAACTTTGAGGTAATAAATGTTCTGGAAAGTTTATACGGGCATCACTGGCTCCAAAGCAACTACTGTCCGGTATACAGCTCATAGATATCGTGTATGTTTCTTCTCGTGTTGTCTTCCAAGATTTTATCCTGTGTTTGAAAAATGCGCTCACTAAAACTTGAAAAACGTTTGGCCCACATACAGCTAAATTATCTGTATCGATCAGAGGCTTATCCTCAACTTGGAGGCGATTAGGTGAAAGAAAGAATATAGTTACCGGCCGCAGCCTGATCAGGCAATTGACTACTACATAAAGTTTTTTTTATTTAATAAGGGTGCCTCCGATCGGTGCAAGAACATTAGCACCAAGTGAGCGCCCGACCGCATCAGGTTGCTTGCTTTGCAGTCATCAATCTCATGTTCGCATTCTCTCCCTTCTTTTTTATTGTTTTGTATTTAACCCAGCCTAGCATATTTTGTTAAACTTCTTTATTACTTGGGGCACGGATGTTTTTGTCACAAAGGAAAACAGCGCAAATTAACAAGGACAGAGAACGGAAACACGAGACACTGGCACGAGACACTGGCGCTTTCAGTGTTTCGTCCTCTAGCTCTAGATGTGTTAAGTTTTGGCGGTATGGCCACTTCAAGAAAACTTTGTTTAGTGTATATTTCGGCTGCTTGGGGGCAACTGTTGCAAGCTGGGCTAGCTAATTTGTCGCATGGGCAATATTACAATGTGACTGGTCTACGCCTAAACTTGATCCCACTACTTCATACCACTAGCAGCCTTGCATTTAAGTTCAATGTTGGGGCTTGTCGTTCTTTTCGCTTTTGTCAGTTCCTGCATCGTCATTGTCAAGTTCCAATGGTTGGAAACCTTTTGATATGTACTTCAAGTACCTATCAACACACAGCTGTAATAAAAAAACAACACTTGGAAGCAGTACTTGCCCAAGCGAGAGTACATGATAGAGATGAAGCTTTTTAAAAGCATTCTGGCACTTATCTGTATCCTGTATTTGTTTCGAATGATTGATAGTCCATTTTCAGCGAAGCATTACTTTTGTAATCAGTATACCTTCTTGTACTTACCGCACCCGTTGAATAAATCATTTAGGTGTTTCTGCAATAAGAACATCACCAGCAATTATTCTCAGCTTTTATACTTGCTATTTTAACAAATTTAAAAACAAGACGTAGAAAAAAATCTCCTATAGATAGCCATCAGTCGATCCTGATACTACTAAGGTGTTTCAATTCGATTTGGAGTAGAGTACATACAACTATTCTGGACGAAATTGTAGAGAATTTGCTTTTTTCGTGCAATTTCTAACGCACTGCGGCCTCAGGAACACGGTCAGTGGCTATAGAACTTAAAATCGAGCAAATAACGAGCCACCATACATGCTATTTGCAAAAGAGAACAATAAATTTTAGTGTTTTGCTTTCATTCTATTTTGCGCGGGAAGTCACGAAGTAAGCTACTGAGAATGTTATGAATGTCACTCGCAGGTTATGGTTGACTTCGAACGCCTTCTCACTCAATAGTGGTTGTAAAGCCATTAACAATCTGATTACCGACGCAGCCAAATTATTTTCCAAATTTCAGATCGGTCTACGTGGTCTGCAATATAAAATATGAAACGATAGAACAGAAAGCCTTTGTGAACGCCAAACCATCATTTCCAGCAGCCGCGTCTCCAGAATTGTGCCGCTATCCGAATGGCTTTCACGTATTGATCTCCGCATGCCGGTCTTTGCCGACTTACTGCAATATCTCGAGACAGGTTCTTCGACCATAGCAATGAGCGGCTGGGGTCCAGTTCACCCTTCCAGACAATCTCCACCTCTATAGTCCCTCGCCCTGTGGCCCGATTTAGCAATCGTGCTGTTGTGAGAGATATTCTGCCTCTCGCCAAATTTAGGATGGCTCTTTTAGAGTCGCTGAAAATCCCTCGATGAAGGTAATAAAGAAGTGTGAGAGGAAAGAGGCGGCGTGCCGCAAGAGCACCAAGCAGGCAGGATTTGGCAGTGAGGTATAAATTTACAAAAAACTGACGTATTGAATGCAATGCCATAATTTTGTATTTCTAATTTATGCTAGAAGTGACTTTAGGCTTAAATATTATAAATCTCTAACTTATTAAAGATGAAAGGGTAGAAAATTGGGAAAGTTGGTAAGAATCCATGTTGTTGTGGCACTAAACATAAAAGAACGAAGGAGATAACTAGTGCTCATTATCAACTGAAAAAATTCAACGAAAATTTTATGGAATGGTCGCAACGTCCTGAAGCTTACAGGACGTCAGAAAACATGCTCTGATGTTTTTTCCTTGCAAATGTGTGCTGAAAACACACTGAGGCAACATGTGCAGAATGGGCCGAACCAGTAAAGAGACTCACGGAGGAAGCGGCGCTGGGATTTTTTCCGGCAGAAGAAAACTCTCGTCCACAGTTCTGCATAACTGTACAAACGTACAAAATTCAGAAATAGGGGTTTAATTGACACCTAATATTGGTTTTCTGCTCTGGCTTGGATTTATTAATCAGTGACAAGCTTTGTATCGCTTCAGTTCAATGTGGACGTCGTTGTCTCGAGATGTTCTATAACAGATGGTGCCGTAAAACCTTCCTAAACAGAAGTGTTGCTTGTTGGGCGAGTTGGTGATCCATGAAAATAGAGCAACGCGTAACAAAACAGGACAGAAACAGCTTAAGGCAGTTAGACGCACAATCCAGATTACACAATAAATAATGTGCTCTGTGCAAAGTACCCATAGACTGTGCGCATACACTGTGTTCGTGGCCATGCTTAGGATCCACATAACATTCAAGTGCATGCTATGATTCACCGTGACACATCAGACGATCCACCACCTTCCCTCTTCCCTCAGATTCGTTCCTGTCGCATGTTTCCGATTCCGAAGCTCTGCACCAGATAATACGCGCTCAAATTCCACCGTGCTCGCACCCTCTCCCCCGTAGTCTTACTCGGCAGGAGGAGGTATCCGTGCGCCGGATTCAGCCAGGGGCGGCTCTGACACCATTTGTCCGTCCTCGGTGGCGTACAAGAGACCTGCCAGCAACTGACAGGCGCCCTCACTGGGGCGCTGCACCCCAGATATGTTATGTGCGGCACTTGTTGTGGACGTGCCCAGAGACGGCTCCTCAGGGAGCCGCAAACGTGACTATGTGAAGTGGACTATGTACAATCATTTCACCGGAAGCCTCTGAGACTACCTCAGCGCAACGGGTCTTCACTCCTTCTTTATCTTTCTGTCTCCCCAATTCCTTTCTTTCTTTTCAACCTATGCCTTATGGCACACCTTTAGAATAAAAAAACCCCTTCTTCCTCCTCCACAACGAGCTTGTGTGTTACTGCGCTGTTACAGGGTGGCGTTACTGTGTTCGTATCTCATATTCACGATACTTTTTCTTTATCCTGAATAGCCGGCGTCTTGATGTGCCATCCAGTACTTATTCAACAAAACTGCAAGCTCAACAGTAAGTTGCAGTCCTGCCCTCAGTAAAATGAAAGGCGAAAAAAGCTGATCACAAGTTCACGCCAGACCTACTGACAAGTGGAAAGTTCCTGAGAGGCTTTCACCACGGTTCCCTGCTTTGGCTCACCTAAAAGGTAGCTCAAGAATACGCACGCAGGCATCAGCACCAGAGGAGCTTGCGTGCGATTCCGCTGACGATGTCTAGAGTGCTTTTCTATCAAGAGCCAGAAGCGGCTCCAAAACCAGGCTGGAGCTATGTATAAAGAGAGCCCCCACGGATCATTGTAGCTGCTGAGAATGCGGAGACGGCTCACGCTTGCGGATTTTGTTCGCTTTCCCGTTTTTCCTCGCCGTATATGAGATGGAGATGGACCTCCGGCATGCTAGAAAAACCACGCCGGTCACAAGGCTTCATATCATGCGTCTTCAAGCTCAAGGAGCTTGCGAAGGCAATGGCGGCTGATGCACAAATGATCTGTGTTTCTGCGTGCACACACGCAACATGGCATTTACAGGATGGATTCGGGGATTGAGAACTGATGTATCACTAGTACCTCCTATAAAGTTTAAACATGTTCATGTAGTGTGCAACCAGATAGAAATACTTGTTTCCACAGATATTCAATATAAAGTACCAGAGTGGCAGAAAATTTATTGGCCGGAACTCAAGCAGCGAACAATAGCCCGAAGCATCAGTACCGCTTGCACACCAAGCGGCACTTTGAGATTTATTATGCAGATACCAGCACATCAATCGCCCCCTACCACGCGAATGCCGGCATGTGATCTTCGCATTTGGCAATAGGCTCTTAATTTACTGACGAAGCTGACTCAAGTAAATCATTTTAACTTTAGCAGAAGCAAATCATAAAAATATGCTTCGTTAATTTCACAGCATGCTGAATGCCAAATATTTAGTCTCAGGAAATTGATTACAGTACAGCAGAGGCGCATTATTCCATATATCTTTATTTCTTTATAGTGGAAACATACCTTCTGTATTTTTCAGGGATTCAGCAATCTGTATAAATACTTCTTCCTCTCTGAAACTCCATTACCAGTACTTTGTATCTTCATTAAACATTTCTTAGATACGCAATATCATGCATGCCGGTTGGAAGCGAATCCACAATCTCGGCTCGGCGCTAGCCAGTCTAAGACACCATGTTGTGCTTCCTGATACTCAGCTGGAAGCAGGATCTGATTTTTTTCATCCGTGAAGAATATGTGTCACCGCGGCAGTAGTTGTCATTGGGAAAATTTAACGCGCCTTTTCACTACCGCAGGAATGATTCCATCCACGCCATTTTACGATTAGAGTGGTGATCTCAATGTGCTCACTGCACCTCTACCAGCACGCACTCTCCTGCTGGTGTAATCTAGCTGCGCACAGGAAGCGACAATATGGAAGGCAAAATGTCATTAGCGTTTACGCTGTTCTCATTATTACTCAGTTCTCGCCTGAAGTAATGACACTGATGAGGCTATCGGCAGTTTAGCGCCGAAATAACAAGACTCGATCGTTATTGTGTGCAACCGATTGCACCCGTCCATACTGATGCTATACTGCGCATGTTGATCTAGCGTGATGAAGGCGCCTAGTTTTTCATTTTAGATAAATTTTGCTCGTCATTTATTGTTTCATTTCCTTTCAATAAGGAAACTGACGGCGGAGATTGGTTGTTGCTTTCCCATTGATGACGTGACAACTGGCACCTGTCTGTCGTAAAAGACAGAAAAGATGTACAGGGAATAAAACCCTGACATTATACAATAAAACTCGTACATTATATTATAAGTAAAGTTTCTCACCAACGAATGAGTTCATTTAGGTGAAGTTCAGACTAATCAATGAAAGACCTCAACCAGGAGCGTCATATATTCCCGCCTGACTAAGCTGAACATTTACTTTTCACCTGCACGAAAGAACGGCTCTCACACCAAAGTCTGCCTTCAATTAACTGCCGCTGCCAGCATCTGCTACGAGAAAAAGTCTTCTGGGACTCAGACTACAGAAGCTGTCTACAGCGGAACATGTAAAACACTACGATGTGCAAAGAAAGTTTTATCTCTTCGGCACTGTCAATGTTTTTTACTATCGTCGCCCAACCTAATTTCATTCTGTGCTGAACTCGTTTCTGTGAACTATCCCCAAATGCGCAGCGTTTAGCCCAGCTCCAGCTAACAAATCTGTCACAGCAATCCTATTGCCCCTACGGGTATCTGATTACGAAAGCCCTATTGCGACGAGATTGGAAGATATGGCAGGAATAAGAAGGGGTAGGGTTCGCTCAATCGCCGTACTATACTTCGCACAGAACCTTGCGACATTGGTTTCGATTAGGCAACGAAACAAAGTGAAGACATCGAAGGCAAGCATACCTCTGCCTCTGCAGCCACTATTGAAAGGGTTAGGCAGATTCCACTCTGTTCACTGAATAAAAAATAATGCCCTGCTTATCGCGCTGCTTCACCAACAACAAAAAAAACGCGCATTTTTTTTTGTCTCTGTGGAAGAACACTAAAAAAAATCGTCGACACCTCGAAACAAAATGAAATGGAGCCCATGGCACTCTTTTCATTTTATTCATGCGTACTCAAAGTAACACTTGGCTGCATTGTCTGCTTGCGCCCAAAAGTTTCGCTAAGCTTTTCTATAGCATAAGCTGTTCTTTCTATCATCGGCATGAAGGCTACAAATAATACTTAGCTATGTGTCGCCAAGAACTCAGTCCTGATAATCAGAAGCTGAAAACAGCGCGAACCCAAACACACGAGCAGATAAAATCGGAAATGAATAGCCTGAGTTCGAGAGAATTTAGCGATACTTAACATATATCAAGATGATGTTGGGGTTTCTCCTCTCATCGTACAAAATTAGGACAAGTCGATGTGCACGAAAAATTGAAAGTTTACCATGTTTTCTGGCATTATGAAACAAATGTGCCCTTGCTGGTTCGCCTGCTCGTCGCAGTATGCAATGCATGAGCAGATGCCACACTAAATGCATTCCAGGAAAGACCTAGTTGAGACTAGTTGAGACGCATGGCCATAACTGCAGCACAAGGGCTGTCATCTTGTGAGGGCTTTCCTAACGGAAGTACGTACATGCGTAGAACGCAAGTTGTTCTGTCGCCACCCGAGTATCCTTTACCTGCCCAAGGAATTCAAACGCGCCTATATTAACAAATTTAGTGATATCGACCTCCTATATGTGAGGAAACTGTATAACTGTTCATGCCACTGAAACGTGATCACCCTCGCTGCTAATAAAGGAGCGATAAAACAAACGAAGAAAAAACTGGACCGCGTGTTCAATCAATCAATCAATTAATTCATTATTTATGTTTATGTAATCAATTAAGTAAATAAATAATAAAATAGTTCATTAATTGACTGCACAATTAATTGATTCTATGTTTCAGAAAAGACAGGATGGTTTTCCCGGGCAAAAAGCTGCTCCAGGCAGCTTGACTGGGTCTCTGAAACCCTCATTTGCCTTTACAGAAACGGCAAAACCATGGAAATACAATTTCTCTCATAAAACACATAATACATCTCAGGTTGCCTTACATTAAATAGCAATGGGCTTATGGAGTTAAATCATACGAAAAAGACCAACTGATAACGAACTTTTGCAAGCATCTGTAAAACTTCCGCTTATTCCGAACACTTCAGAATATTTTATTGAAGGAATCTGTTTTTCTCAGCTAAATTTTTTTCTACCTTGTCCGCATTTTTTTTCCTTGCACTGCCCTTCCGCCTACACTATTTAAAAACTCTCGAAACTAAAAATGACACTGTGGAAAATTATGTACCATTTTGATTAAAACCCACGCTTCTTGGGGTTTTGGCTGACAGCATAACAACATGGCGACATCACAATTTTTTCACATAAACTGCTCACTGAGGTTTTAGGCAACGCCAATAAACACATCTTAAAAAGACAGAGTAACAGAGCACTAAACGGGAGGTAAGGCAGAGCACTACACCAAGAGATAACTCCACTCCATATAAAGTCGGTTTGCTCATACACTTGCTCCAGTTAAAGAATCATATTTCAGAAATGAGATTTCGTTGAAACAATTCATTCACAGAACCTCTCTATCAGCCTAGCTGTTCAAAAGCTCTGGAATCAATTCTGAAAAAAAGATATCAAGACGTTCGCCAACATACTGGATTGAGGTGAGCTATCGCATGGAAGTGAAATACATTTGTTTTTTCAAGGTCCGTTACAAGACATCCCTGACCAGAATTGCGTCCTTACAATTGATAAAGAAATATTCAATTATTCTAGGTATATCACAGATAAAGGACTTCACAGGTAGCACGAAAATACCATTTTTCTGAAGCCAAGACTTAACGGGTAGTATTTTCGTATTTAACTTCTATAAGAATGCCTTCGTGCAAGGTTGAAGCTACATTTTCCGCACCCGCGTACGGACATCATGTCCTGGCAATCCAAAGTACATCATCATCGTCATCATCAGCATTACTACGACCACTGCAAGGCCAAGGCCTCTCCCGTGAATCTGCAATCAATCCTGTCCTTTGCCAGCTGCGGCCACAGCAACCCCGCAAATTTCTGAATCTCATCCGCCCACCTAACCCTCTGCCGCCCACTTGCCTTCCCTTGGAATCTGCTCCGTTACCTTTCAGGACCAGCGGTTATCTTGCCTTCGCATTACATGCCCTGCACAAGCCCATTTCTTAATCATCATTTCGAGTAGGATGTCATAAACCCGAGCTTGTTCTCTCACCCACTCGGCTCACTTCCGGTCACTTAACGTTGCACCTATCAGTTTTCTCTCCATAGCTCACTGCGTTATCCTTAAGCTAAACCGTTTTCGTTAGTCTCCACGTTTCTGCTCCATGGGTTTGTTCCTAAAAGATACAACGGTTGCATACTTTTCTCCGAACTAAATCGAGCGGTAAATAGGAGGAGGGAAGAGAATCTAAATCAAATCTTTCTGCAGCCCTTGTCGCGACGGGGGCCGCCGCGGTTGTTCATTGATTACGGCGCTCGGCTGCTGACCCGATTTCGATCCCGGCAGCGGAGGTCGAATTTCGATTGAGACAAAATTATGGAAGCCCACGTACTGTGCGATGTCAGTTCACGTTAAAGAACACCAGGTGGTCAAAATTTCCGGAGCCCTTTACTACGGCGTCCCTCGTAGCCTGAGTCGCTTTGGGACGTTAAACCCCCTAAACAAAACCAAACCTTTTTACGACACTGACAATAAGGACTTTCTTTCGCAGCAGGGTTGCAGTTGATGTTTCCAGCTTGTATTTCAGCCTACCTAAAAAGAAGGTGGCGATTAAGATGTTTTACATATGGTCCTTTATCATATCGTGGTGTCGAGTATCACGTACGGCACTGAATACCTCCGACTCACGAAAGCCGAGACCGAAAAACTCGAAGAACTCATTAGCACTGCCTACAAGACTGCCCTCGACCTCCCAAAATCAATCTCCACAGCCCGCCTACTGACCTTGGTCGTATACAACCCTCACCACTCTTCGCACGTTTGGTTACCAGTCCACGGGGAACTTACGAGAGGGAATGCCGCTCCTACACCAAAGCATTCCTAAACCATGCTTTTTCTTCTAGGGAAAGCCATAATGACACAATGCTTGTGCGTTATGCCGCATAGCTCTTATATATTATGTTCTTTTCTCTAATCGTAGTAGTTTATGATTCTGCAGAAAAATTCCACTCTTGCTGCTCTTGCTTTCTAAGACCGAAAGAGGCACGAACTTAACGATGAGAACAAGTTTACCGGAAGAAATATAAAACAACATTCTCACTGAATTATCTGCTGAGTCGTTCTGGCATATTGTTAGTTGTTTGACAGATTCAAACAGCGAATTAAACTGGGTATGACCATCAAAACAACTCAAGAGCGAAGGATAACAGTAACCTAGACGTCAGGTACTGGTGGCACACGCATAATAGTGCTGCTAGCGGCTCATTGGCGCATGCGCATAAACATTATTTAAAATCCCGAAAATTGAAGGTAGAAACTTTACAAATGAAGTGATAGCTATGTAGTGATAGCTTATTCTAGTCAAAAAATTCTGCCACACTCGGGACCCAAGATACATTTTATGGAAGGTATGGAGTTAATTGAACTTAGTTTCTGCGCAAAAAGACTAAATTTTTTAAATGAGCGAAATCAAACATGACTAACTGCTGCACGTGTTGGCTTTCTTGTAGAGCTGACGGGCCTCGTCGTATCCAAAACCATTTGACTCCACTTCCGTGGCTGAGAACCTGAAGATTAGCTGCAAATCATTCTTTACGATTGATTGTCAAAGGATCAATACAAACGTGACAATGTATTTCTAGATATCCAGCAAAGCGAACGTGGTGTTTAGCGCCTTTCTATGGCAGATCTAGAGGCAGTGCAATTTGACACAGGTGGCAATACCACCATTCTTTGATATTAGTTTTAATGGCGAGGCAGGGGCGGAATGCTGTAAGATGATATTCTGAACATATTTGTAAGAATGATTTAAATTTCTGATGGTTACGCGAATTCTAATTTTAAACATTGTCCTACTTTCGTATCGAGTGCTGAATACTGCCTTAGAATACCAATGGGGAGGATTTTTGACATTATTGTGAGGCATTTGCAGAATATTGTGAGACACTGTTAGGAACATATTGATGGGAATGCTCGAACCTTTCAAACTGTAGGAAAAACTTCTTGTTGGCTTAGAAAAACAGTAGCACGCATGTTCGACAAAAAATAGAAGGACACCATAACGGTCCCGAGGAGAGATATACAGATATATTGATTGTTATGATGGAATGCTATGATAGGCGAAAAAAAGTGCGTTCATGAAAAAAATTCCGTATAAAAATAGCGCGTGTCCAGAATTTCTTGGTACGGCTATGCTGCCATATGATGGCAGTATACAGAATGATGTGTTAATATATCTGTGTAAGCAGTCATTGATTTTATTGATGCGCCTTCTTTACTGTGAAATATTTAGTTATCATTTTGTTCGGGATTTCTCACATTCGGGAAAAACACCTATAAATAAATTTGCTGCAATACGGATGAAAGGTGCATGCAGGGCACGCAAAATTATAAGTTTAAGAACTGCGATCATCCATTAGGTTTCAGTAACACATTGGCAGGGGTGAACTCATGCTTTAATTATTCCTTCTGCTGAATCCAGATGCCCTTTTTCTGATTAATGGGCTGCCTATTTACTTGAAAGTAATTATGCATATGCAAGTGCTTTATTCACTGTTATTTCGGCACTAATGAGGTATGAACTTCAAGCATTCGACCAGATTAACGTTCTAAAAGCGGGAGCTAACGACTGTGACTTCACGCGCCGGAGACAACGCAAGTAGTGGCGACACAGCTCGCCGCTTGTCGTTACTGGTATGTATCCGAAAAAACTGTCCAAATGGTGTTCTTCAGCTAAGTGCGCAAATTTTTAGTATGGCATGTCGACGCCCGCATAGGAGTGCAAATCGCGCAACGGGCAGCTCTCAATGTAACGCGCTAGATACAAGACTGAGTCCTCTGCAGCTGGCACGTTAAGATGGAAAAAAAAGCCGATAGTCACAGGTTACTCCCTTAAAAACATTGGCTTATGACTTTATTTATTTATTTCATACAATCAGCAGTCTTGATAAGGCTTACGCAGGAGTGGGCAGGGAGATAATGAAATCATCCGAAAAATACGAACATATAAAAAACAAAAAGAAAAGATGACCCTAACCAGCCATGGCCGCCATAAACTCTTCCATTGGTATCGAGCGGAGGTTTCCGGACAGCGAATTCCAGAGCTCAACGGCCCGAGGAAAGAAGCTGTGTTGAAACATTCTAGTGCGACAAAAGAAAGAGGTAAGATTAAGGCAATGGAAACTTCTAGTGATTGAAGGTTTTGTTATTGTTCAAATAACTGTTTAGTGAAGGAGGGCGCTAAGAATAAACCAGTGTTTGCAAAAAATTCGAAAAGTTCTAGGCGGCGGCGGGATGATGGCGCTGTGAGACCTGAAGCTGCCTAATTGGAAGAAGGGTAAAAATCTCGGCCTTAGTTGTGAAAGATGAAGCATTAGATTTCTTATGAGGATTCCATATAATACATCCGTAATCAAGAAGAGGGCGGATAAGTGTTTTTTATGTCAGCAGTTCAGTATCGTTTGGAGCCTTACGCGATGTACGATTGAGATGCCTGAGTCGTTTAAAAACTTTCTTATATACAATATCAATGTGTTTCAAATTCAAATTCAATTTCCGTCGAAAGCAACAACTGAGGTAGATCGAACAAATAGTGAAGCAAGTTCAATTGATTGAGTTCGAGCCCCCTTTTTTTATAGCCTACAGTAACTACAGGTTACTATTTCAGTAAAACAGACACACTTGCAATTAACAGTATAAGGCGAGCAGTGTGCCCAACAGCAGAAGATAACAGTACAAAGCTTTGAAACAATAGGAAATAAATCTTAAAATGCCTCGTGCAAAATTTATACAATTCGATATTAACTATAGCAAAGGTAAAGCAGAGAACGAAGAACTATTTCTTAATCCCAACACAAAGTACATGCACATGATCATAAGGGAAATCGGTTAACATAAAAATGGCAAACAAACATAAGGGCAGTGTGATCAGAGTCAGCTGCCCGATACTTGTTCAGCCCTGGTTCTACCCTGACCTGTATGAGGAAATGAATACCGAGGTATTTAAATTCAATTACTCTTTCCAGCTCCTGTGCCATTCCTTGCACCAACTACAAAATTTAGTAAACGAGTCGTTGAGCAATTGGTGGCCATGTTGTATGTTAATGCTATGATACAGGACGCAATCATCAGCGTAAAGACAAATTTTAACGGATACGCAACATGGCAGATAACCAATATATAACAAAAAAGAATCGGACATAAAACAGAGCCTTGTGAAAAGAATAGGTGAAACACTACCCGGAAAAAAAATTTAAATGAAGTGTACCGATTGAGAGCGCTGCGTTAGGAAGCTGTATATGCAGCCGACCAGGAAAGAGTATTTAGTATAGAGTCAAGTGTGTGGAGGCGTTTTGGGTGTCGTTAGTTAGGCAGTAGTTAACAATTAGTTAAGTAGTAGTTCTCAATCCAGGACGGAAACCGTACAAGTAATTGTTTAGAATATCCTGTTCTTCATGGAGTTTCTTGATATGTTAAAAAATTGTATGCTCGAGTAACTTACATGAACTGGCACTTAAGGTTATAGGTGTGTAGTGCTGAGTAATTGAGTACTAGCGGATTTCCACATCGGAATTATCGTTGCAAGCTTCCAGTAGTGGGGAGCAGTGCTGGGGAATAATGATTTTCGGAAGACTATGGTGAGGTATCTGCTTCTCCAAAGTGAGCATGGAACAAGGAAGTAGTTGGGTATGTCAACTAGCGGAACCTGTTTTAAGTATCGAATTGGAGCATCATATTCAGCGGATGAGATTATGAAGTTCGTGGGCATACAGTGAGTGCAGCTGGCAAAGGACAGGGATAATTGGACAGACGTGGGAGAGGCGTATGCCCTGCAGTGTGCGTAGTGAGGCTGACGAGGGTGGTGATCTTTTGATGTTCATTTTTTTCAAGAGAGGAAAGTAGTTAAAGCATGTTTTAAAGATATATTCAAAAACCCCACAACAGGAGCAATGTCCGTGGTCAAAGGTACTATATTTTTCAAAAGAACCACATAATGCACCAATAATAGCAACACCAATGGCACGCTTGAAATCGCGAAATATGTTGTACTGGAGCTGGAATTCGGGAACAATGTAGTCAATCGAGAATAATACGGCCTTATGGTCAGATATGCCATCAAGAACGCAGCACTAGAAACCATTCTCGAAAAGATAAGAGCGAAGAAAAACGAAATCTAGGACTGCCGCTTGCAGCGGCTAAACGTGGACAATTTGATTGATGCCAAGTTATAAAGAAAAGTGTAACAACATTTTTGCGAAAGAGACATCGTGGACACTAATGTTAAGAGAAAGCCAGTTTAGACTTGGCGCATTAAACAAATGCATAACAATTATATTTGATGGGATGAAATCATGCGCAAGTTTGCTAGCAATAAACAAACGGACTGTGGCATAATCCTAGAGGCTGGAAGAACACTCCAATTAATCCAAATGAGCATTCCAAGTGAACCTTACAGAAAAGCACTTTAGCTACACATGGGCAATCAAGAAGAGAAGACATGAAGTGGAACAGCAGCGGGCGAAACCACCACCTCTGCCATTTGGTCTGTCAGCTCTCACGAACGTGAATACAGTTAACGCAACTTGGAGTCGTATACGCCATAATGTAACAAAATTTCACGAATACCAACACTGTAGAAGAAATCGGCAGTTTTCAGAGTTAAAGTCTGGCAGTTTCTTAAGACGGCTTCTTGCGTTTAAATTTACCACACGGGGATTATTGTAGTTGAGCACAAGGAAGTCAAGGCTGCTGCTTCAGTAGCATTATTTAATGACGTGTTACGGGGTTCTTTCAACAGTGTATTAGGGGCACTGCTCCAGTTGTACCGAAATGTATCAATAAATATATGATCATTCTGCATTCGGACCGAGCAGACATTGCTCCTGAAACTTTCAGACATTTCCCGAAGCGTTTTAAGAATATTGTGGACATGTATTGAAAAATCCTCTGATATACGGTAATCGGTTTCCTTAGGCATGAGGCCACTTTTTTAACACTAGATGTTTCTCCAGAAAGTCCAGTAGCTTCATAATCATGGGGCGTGGACGGTGACGTGAAGGCCTTCAATACCATGGCACCTTTCTATTTGAGGGCAGCTCATTTTAAGATTTCATTAGCAGTAGCTTGAAGCACGCTGTGATCTCAGCTTTCCAATGAGTTGTGTTTCGTACAGACGTTACAATGGCGAAAGCGAGTACAGGGCTGCACAGGAGTTCTTTACCTTAGAAGTCTTTGGAGGGGGTATTAGACACCACACAACAAGAACTCATACCACGAGAACTGGGCAGATGACACACTCGTTGTCGGCGTCACTTTTTTTCCCATCCACGGAGATTTCCAACATATTGAAGCGTTCGGCACCTGCAAATATAGCACGAAGGAAATTTATGAAACATTTTCGCACTGTGCTACGATGCATTGGGGAAAGCTGCAGTAATGGCGTCTTGTTTGTTTTCTTTCTTTTTCGTGGCTCCAAGAGCGCTACACTTACGGGTTGCTGTTAGGCAGGTGAGAGGGGTCTGCTAATTGAATATTCACAGGCTATTTCTTGCGTTTGCTGCCAAGTACTGTATGGACTGGTTAATTCCCGAACAGGCCAAAAAGAATTCATACTTGAGCGCTGAACAGAAAAGAACCTACCCCGTAGGCCCCGCAAGAGGGAACAGTAATTGTTTCGGCTAATTTAATTTGAGCGTTAGCGCTTCTGATAAGAAACCGGTAGGCTTATGTCGACAAAGAGTCAAGATGTTGATATTAGTACTCATAAATTTTTCTCCCGTTCTCTAATCATTTAGCTTAAAGCAACAAAATAATTACATAATTGATTATGGAATGATGAAGATGACAAAAAAAATTGCCAGCTACATTCCTATATAGTTTACTTGGTTTCGGTACCTGCTCGCTTCCTTCATATTGAAAATCCTTGAGACCTTTGACACACTTAAGCAGCCCATTCATCAATATATGCCGCTCTTCAAGGGCTACCACTTTACGTGGTTTTCATAAGAACATGGCTTTACTGGATATGGTTTTCAAACATACCGACCATTATTACATTTGTGCCATTATAAAGGTGTGTGCCGCATGGCACGTTGAGGTCGCCGTCCTATAAAATTATCCGCGTTCAGCATTTCGCCACACTAGTACAGGTGATGAAATTAATACGGGTAATCCGACCAAGGCGACAGCGGCCTTCGGAAACGTCCCGAGGAATAACACTGCTGCTGTGGCGACTCTCATCAGATGCGACCCTACTAGGCAACAGGCACGCGGTCATTGAACGTGTTTCTCGGAAGCAAAACTATGGCAGGCAGGTGCCTGAACTCGGTGTCGAAATTAAAAGAAGATGGAGCACCGCGCTTCTTGGTGATAAAATTGGTTCGCGCAATTCGAGCGAAAAACGTATAGCTTGAAAGTTGATTCACCGCCTTGCGGCTTAGCGTAATGGATCACCCTAGACGCCATTCACCTCAAGCACAAATGCACAAAAATCAGACAGATAATTTTACATCGACACGCTTCCTCAGGATATAGCGTCATTTGAAGCCTTAATTAGCCGCAATCTCACCATAGCTCCAAACAGATCCTGACGCAGTTTTCCAGGTCCTAACAAGCACACAAAATTGTAACCTTAAATTGCACAATTCAAATTTAGACAAGTGCACGTCTTGTGCCTTTAAATTCAAAATTAGTTGGTTCAAGCGTCACTTTTGTACTGCCCGTTTAGTGTGTAAAGGAGCTTCTGCACAAAAAAAAAGAAAAAAAATCTTATTTGTCGGGAGCAGAGGCGGTGTTCGATTCATCAGCGTGAGAGATGATAATAGTTATACCAAGCGCAGCTGTGCCCCTACGAAGTAAACCTGGGTCCTTCACAGAAACCTCGCAGTTGAAGAAAAATTCGTCCTTCTCCAGGGTTCGAACCCTGCACCACCACCTCACCGGAGCACTCGCTCTGCCAACTGAGGTACAGGAAGCTAGTATATTGGTTGAGCATACTCCACCTTTGGAGATTCCGCTGAAAACTTAACCATCGATGACTACGGTGACGAAGGAGCCTGCTCATTCAGGAGCATGGTTAAAATTGCACACAATCGAGAGCAACAGAGTTTTCTTTTCAAAGCATTTGCAGTTAATGAGGTACCGCAAAAGTTGAGTGCAGTGCGTTCGAGCAGCTTCCATTGCACTTGGCATCAGACCCCCTCGAAACGCTGACGAGTAATATGCTGGACATGCACACAAATCGATTGCTGAAGAAGCTCGGTTATGCGTAATTTTTCTACAACGATGATGCTTTGCAGCCAGTGACGAGGAATTCCTTGTAGCAAAAAAGAGTCAGCAAATGAATTAATTTCAAGCAAGTTCGTTTTCTGAGATTCTAAGCTCCTGCAATTGCTAGGTAATGCTGTAACGCTAGCGTGCAGTGGACAAACACCTTTGAAGAGAATAAAGTTTTTTTCTATAATGCCTCCGCAATTTCAGACTGAAAGGCATCTACGAAGCACACGATTTACATAGTGCGAAATTTTTTTTTGCGTGGAGAAAAATAACAAATTTAATGTGGTAAAACGTCTTCCTGCCACCTAATGCGTATGAACATTCGACAGTGATTTCCAAGAAAACAGTGCGCCTACTAGCCCTAGTTGCGAAAAAATTTGGCACAGACACATAAGCCGGTTTAAATGTGGGAATGCGAAATCATTACAGCAGCTATCGCGCTTGTTCAGCGTTTGAATAATTGCGCGGACGGCCACGTTTCTCATCACGTTATTCCGATGTCGAAGCTGTAGACGTCAGACGTTAATGGTTCGCTGTTCATTGCCTTAGCACGCACACAACCCGTCGCAATGAAATCCGGCGACAATATAGGACACCACCCGGAACGCTATGGGGTGAACAGTTGCATAACATGTTTGTAAGAAAATTGTTTTTTGAGTAAACAGAATTGCGCAGTAACTGTCTCACATCTCGGTGGCGACGTCAACCGTGCCTTCACAGAAGAGGTATTCGGGGACGGCATAGAACTGAAGATGCCTACGTCTGTTCGAATCCCTGTCTATGCTAGCCTCCAACTTGATTAGCATATGCAAGCTATATGCGACAAGAAATTGTATGACGCCAGCAGGAACATTGTACGACAAACGGTTGCGTCACAGTTTTGATACGAATGTAGTGTGGAATACTACCACCAAATTGAGGTCAACCTGTGTGTGTATATAAAGGTACGAAATGTATAAGGCTGTCTGTAATGGCGGTGCTTGGCTTGCTCTGTACGTCCTAAGGCCATTTGATGACGTCACCCTATTTTTCTTGCCATCGCGGAGATTTTCTGTATCATCTGCGAGTACGAACAATAACAAACTAACGCACAAACACACACCGCCAGATTTTCTCGTAATGATAACAGTAATGCTTTACCATTAAAACTTACAGTACATTTAGAAATGTTAGCATATTCAGAAGGCATGATCTAAAACACGCATAGTTAGTTATTTAGAGCAAGAAAGGTATATATTACTGCACACGATAGTCAAAAGTGACCTCTGAATGGATTCGAGCTCATATATGTTACGTCGCAAATCACTGTTAACTTACTAGTGGCAATACTACCACTGACTCTAAAGTTATCACTATTTATATGTGAAAATATGTGAAAAATATGACAAAAAAATGACGGTGTTTGAATTCGTATTCATGAATACGCCAATCTTCATTATTCACCTTTGCGGTAATTTTAAAATTTCGAATTATATCAGGAAAATGTGTGAGGAACCGTTGAAAAAATATTCAGCATTAATGTATACCATCATCAGTGAACTTGCTATCATAGCTAAGGAAATGTGTCCAATGCATGGAGGCTTCTGCACAGTTTCAGCCAGTAATAAAAAAAACAGGGCATTGCTTAGCAAGACAATCACTGATATAATGGTAAAATATTCCGAGATGGGAAAGTGTACGCCGACGACGAAATAAGCTCAGCAAAACTAGTGCAGTATACACAAATGTTATCAAAGATCAAATAGATGACGTTACTGTCGGGAGAGCGTCGTAGACCTCCGTAAGTTTTGCTTTCTTCTTGTGTGTAATAACCTTTATTTAACCATTCCACACGTGAATATAACCCATTAGTAATGTTTCGTTTTTGGAACAGGAAAAAATAGCGACCTTTGTTGCACTTGTTAACAAAGTAGAGAAAACTTTTTGAAAAATAGCATAATTTATCGCATAACTCCTCTACTGTCGATAGTATGACATCTTTGTTTGTGAGTTCTGGAAAATGCTTAATTGAAAACACCATGGTACCATGTTTATTCAAACATACTTTTGTCCAGAAATTCAAATGGCTCATTAAAAAATACTGTCCAATTAAGCATAGTTTCTTGGACGGGAAGCACACGGGAGTGTACGCCGTCGGCTAGCATTTATTGAAGAGTAAAGACATTTCATCTCTCTTTAACAACGTAAAATTTTCTGATATCTGACGTACCAAAAGAAATATATGATAGAGTAAAGTATCTTAGTGATGTGTTTGTCCAAGTTTCAGGGCACTTCAAGGAAGGTCTTGACAGATAACTTTTTTAGTCATACATGGGGTCACGGTACTCCTCTCGAAAATTTTCTACCACGATTAACAGCAAGAACCTCCAAGACAAAATTCTTACTCAATAATTCCTGTTCCTCATAAGACAAATATGTCTGAGTTTCCATGATCACACTGATAACAACGTTCTGAAAATCAAATATAGGATACAACTTCACTTTATCTATTTAGATAAGGTCACCTAGTGTGGTAGACACCAGCTAGGGGCTCCTCTTTCCAGGAGGTTAGATTTCCACAAGCACCAATCTTAAGGCCCGCCCTAATTTTCTCTTACCGGTACTCACCTACGGGGCAGAAACGTGGAGGCTAACGAAAAGAGTTCAGCTTAAGTTAAGGACAACGTAGGGAGCCATGGAAAGAAAATGGATAGGTGTAACGTTAAGAGATCGGAAGCGAACAGGGTGGGTGAGGGAACAAACACGGGTTAATGACATCCTAGTCGAAATCAAGAGAAAGAATTGGGCTTGGGCAGGGCATGTAATGCGAAGGCAAAATAACCGCTGGTCCCTAAAGGTAACGGAGTGTATTCCAAGAGACAGTAAGCGGAGCAGGGGGCGGCAGGAGGTTAGGTGGGCGGATGAGATTAAGAAGTTTGCAGGCAAAAGGTGGATGCAGCTGGCAAATGATAGGGTTAATTGGAGCCGTGGTAAAAACAGCGCAGCGACGACAGACACAGAGAAGACAGAAGAAGACGGACAAGCGCTGGTTTTTACCACGGCTTAAAGATGCCCCAACTAGCTCAGTTGTCGGTTCTTCTGCGGTTAATTGGAGAGATATGGGAGAGGCATTTGCCCTGCAGTGGGTGTAGTAAGGCTGATGATGATGATGATGATGATGATGATGATGATGATGATGGTGATGGTGATGATGATGATGATGTTGATGATAGCAATGCAACGAATTATTCCGTGGAGCGAAAATGTTCGGCACAATTTTGCATTGAAACTGTTAAACGAGCATTAACGTGCCTCCCGAACATTTGTACCGCGTCGGTCTGGACCTTCTTGGTCCGTTTCCAGAATCCACCTCCGGCAACAGATGACTTGCATTTGCCACGGACTGCGCTACCCGTAGCGCTATCACGCGGGCACTGCCAAAAAGTACTTCGACCGATGTTTCGGACTTTCTGCTGTACAACCTCATCTTACATCACGGTGCTTCCCGCCAACTTCTTACCTACCGCGGCCGCTGCTGTCTTTCCAATGTTGTCGACAAAATTTTCTGTTCCACCTCAACTAAGCGCAAGCTCAGCACCGCCTATCGCCCCGAGACAAACGGCCTTACTGAACGCCTTAACCGTTCACTAACCGATATGCTCGCCATGGTACGTTTCGCCCGATTATCGCGACTGGGACCTCACCCGCCCCTATGTTACGCTCACGTACAACCCCCGCCATGATACTGCGGCTACTCCCCTTTTTAATTTTATAGGGCTGCTGGCCCCAATTGCCTTTGGGCAGCCTACTCATGCTGCTCCGCGATCTGTATAAGGCCACGACGCCATTACCCGTGCTGGTCACGCCTCTCAACTCGAATGCATCGACTATTCGCCTCGCAGCCCTCCTGCAGGGGTTGTACACCTGCTGTCGCCGCCTAGTCTCTCCTTTTCTGGCACCGTCTTGCTTTCGTCCCTATCTCCCCACGTCGGCCTCTCGGAAAAACTTCTTTCTCGTTATGTTGTCCCACACCGTGTCTTGCGCCAGGTCAGCGCCGTGACATACAAGGTCGTTCCTGTCTTCGCGAACGTCACCTCCAGGTAACCTCAACATGGCGTTGTCCACGAACATCGCCTAAAATTCTACATCTCGCCATGCCCAGATGAGCCAGAAAGCACAATGTAACTGCTTTTTGGGAGGCCGGGGGGTCGTGCAACGGATAATTTCTGGGAAGACGACATAAAAGAAGTGCCTGGGCTGTGCGCGCGTTTTTACAGGTGCTGCCTGTGATATGTGCTCTTTGCCACCGTTACCCTTGCTTCTGACTAGCCTTCGGGCAACATATCATTACCTTAGTGGAGATGATAACTAAAAACACTGAAGTGCCAACGAGCAGATGGTTCGTGCTCTTCCAGTTGCCAATAACTTCTCAATCCAAAGTTAAATAGTTAGTATTCAATTCCGTGGGCTCTGTCGCGCAGTTGGCTCCGCTCATCGGCTTGGGCACTACGACTCAATTCAGTCTTTTTCAGACCAGACGCTAACAATCGTTCCGGAGAGCAATGAGAGCATTACTGCTCAGTGCATCATATTTTATGAAATTCTCTGTGCAGGCGGGGCAAATAGTGTTTAAAACACTGTGACAAGTAAATATTGGACATCAAGGCTATATAATTATTCAGGAGGAACACTAAATATCTGCACCGGAATTTTATTGCCGCATACATGCATCAAAGAAAAACTTCAGAATAATATGAATGATAGCGTTTTTCTTACTTATATGACACGAGCGTGCTGAATCTACTTTGGGCGTGACGCGTCGAGTACTTCGTCACGCTGTTGAGCTCAGCTGGTTGAACATGGAATTTCTTCTGCAAGCGGCGGTGCGGCCGGTATTAGTATCTGGTTTATCGCTGCTACAGAGGAGGCTAACCAGGCTTTTCACCAAGCGCAGCCATCGCGTTCGACATTACACACGGGAGCACAACATAACCTTGAGAGCTCGCCTATAGCCGCGATTCTCGCGTACGGTCAGGATACAACGATGTTGTGCCTCACTCAAGGGCCTCACAGAAGGCACATAATGGCAAAGTTATAGGATCGATGATCACTACTCACCTTGTATACCAGCGACTCAAAAGGCTGGAACATTGGCTTGATAATAGAAGTGATGGAGATTATAAAGTAAGCGACCACGAGGTTCACGTGAAAGGTGTGCAGACATTGCAGCCCCCTGCATAAAATTACAACAATGCAGAAAAACCTACAAAAATTCAGATGAAATGGAAAATATACAGGAGACTTCCAATGTCCGAAGTTGCGTTGCTGTACTGAAGCTACATTGTCAATGATCTCGCAATTTGTTGGAACCACTGTTTCTCTAATGTTTCTCACGGTTTCAAATATTTTAAGGAAAGTTATTTGCAAGAAATGCACTAACCTGTCTGCAATCAGGATATGAATTGTGAGGAAAAATATTAATTCCCTTCTTTTGTATTCACAGTCATCTCGAGTACTCACTAGAGATCACAGAGCATAAATTGATTTAAGCGCTTATGACTGACGCCAATCCGACGCCAATTACGTACAGAAGGTACATGGTCAGTCTTCGATGAAGTTAAACCGTTAATTTTTCACTCAGGCTCCAAATCTGCAAGAGACAGAAAACACAGAGGGGCATTCCTAATACACTAAGACGAAAGCTTACAGTCAGCAGGGTTCAACATATCCAGAGGAAACTTAGAACCTCTATGGTACATTCCGTCGCTGGTGTAATCGTTTAAAAAGTCTCGCACATGGTCAGAGCACCTCCAGTACTTCATAACGCCGCTTTATTGTTTCTTTCACCCTATCACTCTGCCGCGAGTATTTTTTCATTGCTTCTTTTTCTCTTTGTTTAATTTAACAGTGTGCTTCTACTTTTTCCCTGTACCTGCTGCTATCATTTCATCCGACCCCTCCCCTCCTGCCTTTTTCCTTTTCCTTTTTTTTTGCCCTCCTCACTCGATATTTCGTTCCGCCATGCTCCTTAACTCTTTTATCTTAATTTCTCAAGTCAACTCAGCCAGCTGTCGCTGCTGGACACAGCCTTTCAATCCCACATTCACTATCTCTCCCCGCTCCACACCCCCGGATTCCTTTCTGCTGAGCTCGTCTTTTTCTTTCCACATTTTTGCATAGCAACCGGTTAATCTCCTTTCGTCGCCATAATACAAGAGCAAGTTTCACCTTCCCCATCCTGACATCCTTCCCACTGCACACCCTCCCTCTCACCGAACCTTCCTCCTCAGAGTGAAAACCCTATTTAAATGCCGCTAAGGATGAATACTGGCCCAGACGAATAATAGTCCTCTTATCGAACAGCATCCTGAGGCTTTTCCTCTCTTGTTGAATTTATAATTGTCCAGAACCATTTTCCTAACTTCTCTCTAACGTGGAGGCCAATTACGTACACTAAGATGGTTCGTAAATAATTATTCAAGCAAAAATCCTCAACAATACCGGATTGCCGAAAAAGGCACATCACTGCAGTACCGCAATATTCCATCTTGCTTCCGTCGATTCATATCGTTAATGTACATAATGGCTGATTAAAACTCGCAAGTTTTGTTCGAAAGAATAAGACAAAGTGGATTGCGGACTTAAATTGGCAAAGCCTTAGACTAGTCCCATAAGCAAAACACCGTGAGCCACGCTTGTCATATATACTGCATAAATGCCTCCTCTCACTAGAAATGTAGTTGACGTACTGATAATAGATGCCGCTACTTGAAAGGCGTAATAATTAGATTTGAGGGAAAGGAAATGGCGCAGTATCTGTCTCATATATCGGCGGACACCTGAATCGCGCCGTAAGGGAAGGGATAAAGGAGGGAGTGAAAGAAGGAAGGAAGAAAGGGGTGCCGTAGTGGATGGCTCCGGAATAATTTCGACCACCTGGGGATCTTTAACGTGCACTGACATCGCACAGCACACGGGCGCCTTTGCGTTTTGCCTTCATAAAAACGCAGCCGCCGCGGTTGGGTTCGAACCCGGGTACTCCGGATCAGTAGCTGAGCGCCCTAACCACTGAGTCATCGCGGCGGGTATACTTGTAAGGCGTTGATATAGAAAAACGGGGGAGGACCGGAGGAAAACCTTACTGAATGCTACAAATGAGCCTCGTAAGATGTGTGGGTGCTTCGCTATGGCAACTCAAGGTGCTGCATGAAGCCAAGGACTTCAGTAGGAACAGTGAGCCTTGTATTCTCGATTATTTTGTTGCATTAATCACAGATCTAGATGTTGACTACAATGACAACAAGAAGCGTTTTTTGGCTCAGTGCAAACCATAATGCTAAGTCCTGAAAAAGTACGCATCTTGTTGCTTACAAATGCGCAGTTCGCAAAATATTCAGTCCATAAACTAATTTCAGACCACCCTTAAAGTGTTTAAAAAGGAGAATTTTTACACTGCCACTATTTTTTTAGCTTGAAATGTACTGTACTTTTTTCCGGTCTCCAAAGGTCAAGGTCTGATACATTTGGCACAGTGAAAAAAATTAGAGGCGATCAATGCGATTGTTGTGGCAAAGTGTTCGTTTGCATTAATTAGCATTCCCCCGGAAGGAGGTGCTGCTGCACCGGACGAGTTTTGGCCGTACGAACGGGTGGCGTGATTAGGTCCTTTGACCACCGTGTGGCAAGCCTTGCCCCCCTTGCTCCGCGCTCCTTATCCAATCCAGCAATCACCAAAGGACACGCCTACACGCCTTCCACTAACCCCTACTTGTCATTTGACAGTCGTTATTATTATTGATATTTATTACCTTTTCTCAGGTTAAAGATAAGTTACGATGACCTTGCTTGTCGTATACCAATCCAGAATTCATATGATGCGCTGTCAAAGGTAAAAACTAGATAGCTAGGCGGGCGAGCTGGTGATACATTAAAACAAAAACATAACAGCGCGGAAAACGGGGACTTCAATTGTAGAAAACACAGGACAGCGCTCGTCCTGTGTTTTCTACCCTTGAAGTCCCCGTTTTCCGCGCTGTAATTTTTTAAGGGCTGCTATGGGCAGGGCTGTAAATTTACCGCAAAGTGTGACAAGATAGTCGCTACAAGAAAGGCAACAACAACGCACATCATGGCCCTGTTTAATGATACATTCGCGAAATTTGCTCATGAGCACATTTACAAAAGAAGCAGCATGAGGTTTATTTTTAAATAAAGACGCAACAAATTGGAAAAATGTTCGAAAGAAAGCAGTTTAGGGGTTGAGAGTTGGAGCAATACCGATAAACGCATTAGAAAATCTGTCTTCCCTTTGCTCCATGCACTGCATACGCAGAAAAGACGTGCAGAAGGTTGCGCAGTTTGGTACAGTAAATTTAGAGTAAATACGTGACAGAGAGTAGCTGCAACAATGAAAGCCATATGACAACGGGCTTTCGTAGAAATCGCATCGTCCGATTTCTAAATCAATTTACTAACTTGTATGGGGACCTGCTTTTTTTCAGTCTTGCTATCATAGATCCGGGTTGGACCAATGCCTAAATCGACGCACTGGCAGGGTACGAGTCGAGCCAAAAACTCCCTCAAATCGTTATTAAGGTTAGGTCGAGTTTTATTGAAACTAAGTGTAGGCGCCTCCATTTCGCTTCTTGCGTGCATACCTTGGAAAAAAGCAGGTACTCTCACTGCCAAATAAATGTTTACGGCGCCGCCGCAGCGTTATTTTGATTTTTTATTTCAATATACTGTCAACCCCAACCGGGGTTTTTACAGGGGTGGGCGGATGTCAAAAAATACCCAACTTCCAGATAAAACAATTATAGAAGAGTTAGCAGTTGTACAATGAAAAGGATGGGTCTACTTAAATCAAGACAAGAACAACCAAATTCGGGGTAATCACTTATACAGAACACAGTATATATCAGGAACATCTTAACAATATTTAGTCAGTTTTGTGGCACCATACTCAGCTCGGCAAGCTCCAAAAATGTTAGGACTGTCGGCTGCATTACAATCGAAGCGTCAAGGGCATTCCATTCGCGCACTGCTCGCGGAAAAAAGGAAAAATAGAATGTGTTATTGCAACACCAAATTCTTCAAGTGTAAGAGGATGTTTGCGACGGGTGATTCTGGAGTGGCTTATATTGACGAAGTCTTCAGAGTTAAGCTTAAATGAATTGTGCAGAAGTAAGTATAGGAATTTCAAGCGGTGCAGTTTCGATCGGATAGATAAAGGCTGAAGTCCTGCGCGATGCAAACGTTCAGTAGGTGAGTCTGTGCGCCTGTACTGGTTATAGATAAATCGCGCAGCTTTTCGCTGCACACTTTCCAGTGCGGCTACGCTAGTGCCTGTATACGGGAACCATGTAATGTTAGCATATTCTAATACTGGGCGTATAAGTGTAGTGTATGCCAGAAGCTATATCTCGGGAGGCGAGTTTTTCAAGGCACGTTTGAGGAAAAACAGCCTGTTCATTGCCTTATTTGCTACATACTGAACGTGCGTTGTTCAGTTCAGGTCGGATGAGATAAGGATTCCCAGATGTCGATATTCCGTAACAGTTCGTACCACAGTGCTATCAGAACCATAAGTGAACTTAATCAGATTTTTTTTTCTTTGTGACGGACATAGAAACAGTCTTGTCTTTGTTAATGACCATACTCCAATCATGAAACCAGTGAAAAACTTTATTCAAAGCGCTGTTAGGTTGATCTGGTCAAACTGATGTTTAATTTCATGATAATGAACGCAATCGTCTGCAGAAAGTCTCATTTGTACTTCATTTTGCTTAGTTGTATCATTAATAAATAGCAAAAATAAAAGAGGCGCCAGTACAGATCCTTGGGGGACACCGATACCACGGGAATAATGTTGGAGGTATGTCCGTCAAATTGGACAAATTGACAACGTTCAGACAAGACAACTGCTCATCCGTTGTGCGACGGGACCATCACCAATTAAATGCTTGAGTTTATACATCAATTTTTGGTGCGACACTCGGTCGAACGCTTTAGAAAAGTCAAGGAAAATTATATCGAATTGCAACTGATTGTTAATACCTTGCGCAAGATCATGCACGAATTCAACAAGTTTTGTTATAGTGGATAGACCATTTCTAAAACCGTGCTGGCAAGGCTGAATTAGGTTTTTAGCTTCTACGTATTGAGACAGAATTTTTAGGATAAAGTGTTCCCGAATTTTCTCACATGTACATGTCAGAAATATGGGTCGATAATTTTTCGGGGAGTGTTTGTCACCTGATTTGTGGACAGGGATTACTTTGGCGATTTTCCACTCAGAGGGAATACAACATTCACGAATTGATTTCTGGAAGAGAAGACAAAAATATTTGCTACAAGGCTCAGCATAACGCTTTAGAAAACCATTAGGAATGTCATCTGGGCCGCTACTTTTCTTTTCATCAACATTTAGAAGCAAGGATAGCACACCAGCCTCAGAAATTGTAGGCGTAACAACGAGATGCTCGTGGCCATAGTGTTGTGGCGCAGTCTGGCCAACCTTGTTCTTATCAACAGTGAAGACCGATTGAAAATATTTGTTCAACGAATCTGCATTAAGTTTGCCGTCCAGAGATGACATGGGAAGTCTTATCTTTTGCTTTGTGCTCAAATAACGCCCAAATTTGCTTGATGCAGTTTTAATAAAGTTTTGTAATGTAGTGTTGCAGAAATGTTCTTTTGCATTTCGAGTTGCATGTTTAAGTTGGCTATTTAATGCATTAAAGCGAGGGTGGTAGTCAGGGCTGGAGCGAAATTTGTTCCGCTGTCTGAGTCTTTTGATCCTTCGTTTAATATGAATTGTTTTACGCGTGATCCAGGGATTGTGGTTTCTGACAACTTTTCGAACTGTTGGGACGAAGCTTTCCATGCAATGCAGAACAGGATTTTTAAAAAACTGCCAGACGCTGTCAATACTGGACTGCTTATCTAGACATAAATGGGAAAAGGTCTCGTATTCATGAACGACATCAGTCATAACAGCATCATCATTGGCCCTATTAAATGCGAAGACACGTTTTTCAGTACGATCCGGGCTAACAAGGTTAGTTAAAGGCAATTTACACAATATTAATTCATGATCTGATAGCCCTTGAAGTGTTTCTATAGTTATGGCACTGCTTGGAAAGTGATCGCTAACGAAGAATAGGTCTAGAATAGAACTGGTTTGGTTATGGACACGAGTCGGTGTGTCGACAATCTGCGTAAGGTTGAAAGTGAACAAGAAATCTATCATGAGGTTATTTGTAGCATTTCCGGGGCTAAGAGATTTCCAGTTAATATCTGGTAGATTAAAGTCCCCAGCCATCACAATTTTGCTGCCGGGAGTATATCTAAGCATGTAATCGAACAACGGGTCTAGATACATTGCATCGGAATTTGGAGGCCTGTAGACAGCTCCAACGTGAAGAACGCCATCGGTTAAATGGATCTTGCACCATACAGCCTCAACACCTGCCACTTCCGGCATGATGGAGTATACTATTGCTTGTTTAAGCATAATTGCCACGCCCCCACCTCTAGATTGTATATCCTTGCGAATAACTGTATATCCGGGTGGGACAAATTCGGAGTCTGAAATGCCAGGATGTAACCATGTCTCAGTGATGGTTACGATATCAGGCTCAATAGCCAGCACAGTAGCCTCTAGTTCAGGTACCTTATTAGCTATGCGGCGTGCATTCAAGTTGAGGAAGGTAATCGGCTTTTGCTTCTGGTCGTTCGAGATTCTTGTTGCGGTGTTTCGTTTTTTTGTTTCCATTTCTACAATGTCGTTTCGGTTGTTATCCCAAGCAAACAGTTGTCCATTTATTCTCACTTTATCGTAGGTTAAGAATACCTTTTCTTTGCGGTCGCGATTTTTTTTTGTTCGGTCCCAGATTTTTTTTTTTTGATATCACGAACAGCACGTGAAAAATCTTCACTAACAGAAAAGCCAGAGCCTCTCAATTTCGAGCATTGTTTGAATATGCTGACCTTATCGCGGTAATTGAGAAGTTTCACGATTACAGGTCTGCATTTTGTTGGATCATCTTTGCCTGGTTTTCCGAGCCGGTGTATTTTCTCAATTCCTGATATATTCAGCGCTAGCAGACCCTCAAATACGGTTTCTTTAGTAGATTTTAGCTGCGTTTCAGTAGTTTCTTCAATGTCGTACACAATGATGTTAGAACGACGACTTCTATTTTCCAGTTCATCAATTTTTTTTTGTCATAGCTGCAAGGTTTTTCTCGAGCCCAGCTACTCTCTTTGTGCAAGCCGATACTTGTTTTTCGAGCAAAGTTAATTTTTCAAGTTTCTTGTCAATTGCGCGTAGTTTCTGGTTAGTGACAGTTTTCTCCGCCTTGACTTCTTTAATATCATTCGCAATGGCCTTCAGTTGATCGGCAAGGGAAGAGTCCCCAGGGCCGGGGTTAGATTCAACGTCACCTCCCAGTAACAGAAGAAATCGCAGTGAAAAACAGATGCGCAAGAGTACATGCACAAGTGGCCGCGGGCACGGCAGCAGTATCAAGCATACATTGTTACTACGAAATGATTTGCCGTAGCATTTCCTCACCTGGACGAGGAACAAGAAAGGGTTGGTGATCAGCATCTTGACGCAGCTGCCGTGCCCATTGCCGAGTAGACGGTCGGTGCCTTTATTTATCGAACCAAATGTTGGTGCCGCTGGCGATGAGTTTCCTGGTTCCGAGAGAGTGCCGCCGACGGCCACGACACTGTAGTAACGGTGATCAACTGAAGCTGGATGTGGTATCAGATTTTCACGGACGTCGCAGCGAAGTTGAAGCCGGCCCGTCGGCGCATCGCAGGCCAGTGGAGGCCTTGTCATTGCCGGCAGCAACCCAAGCGATACCTAGACGAGGAACAAGAAAGGGTTGGTGATCTGCATCTTGACGCAGCTGCCGTGCCCACTGCCGAGTAGACGGTCGGTGCCTTGATTTATAGAACCAAATGTTGGTGCCGCTGGCTATGAGTTTTCTGGTTCCGAGAGAATGCCGCTGACGGCCACGACACTGTAGTAACGGTGATCTACTGAAGCTGGATGTGGTATCAGATTTTCACGGACGTCGCAGCGAAGTTGAAGCTGGTCCGTCGGCGCATCGCAGGCCAGTGGAGGCCTTGTCATTGTTGGCAGCAACCCAAGCGATACTGGACGAGGAACAAGAAAAGGTTGGTGATCTGGATCTTGGCGCAGCTGCCGTGCCCACGGGGGTGGACTGAAGAAGCCACTTGAATATCATTCTGTTGATTGGGGAATTCCATTGGTCGACTAATATTATATGACAAATTCTTCTTATCTGGCTCCGTAAGTTGCGGCGCCAGCTTATAGCCCTTGCTGTCGGGCGCGGGAGATGCCGAAACACCTCTTCTCTAGGCGTCGCAACAGCTGTGACGTCATGTGCACACAACTGCCCAGCCAGCAACACGGCGATGTCCAGGGGGCCCTTACTGCAAAGCTCTGCAACGCATCCACCAGAATGCGAGTAAATATTTTAGCTGCACAAGGCCGCAGCGTCGTGTTCACAACTGGCTTCAGTGATGAGGTTGAGTAAAATGAATGAAGATGTAATAACATTATTATGCGCGGCTTGATTTAAATTACGATTTTAAACCGGTATCCGAATGAATGCATTTATGAATTTGAAACATTTCTCCATGAAAGTGACGTTCGTGATAAGGAAAGAATCCGGCTAGCGCAACTACCAAGAAATAGGTTATTGCACACGTAGCAGGGAACGCAGAAAGTAAGGCAGACCGCCGATGCCAACCGCCCTTGCCATCGCCTCTGCAGCAGTGACAGGCCTTTACACCCTGAAGAAGCGCTCGAAGAGCGGCACGCAGTGGGAGCAATCCGATTTTCCAGCCCCACACCGGCGCCCGAGAACAACCGGGACGCGTTCTCTGCACCAAATAAGGAAGGAGACGCGGAGGAGTCAGAGAGAAAGACAGAACAAGCAGTGAATAGAGCTCACGGTCGTTCCATGAGATTACAAGTACAATATGTGTTCTTTTGCCTAAAGAACTACGGAATCGCGGATAATGCGCGCTGATTACACGTGCGGCTGTTTTTTCATATATTATGTTATCTTATATATTTCGAATATGCTTCTTTTGTTCCTCCAAGGAGTGCCAGTGATTATCGCTAATCGTATTATAGCGTTCACTGCTTCCCTCACAATGTGGCGCTCAGAAAGTAGACTTCCATGAAGAAGAATAAATAAGCTTTATAAATCTGAACTTTTATACTTTTGCGATCGAATAAGAGAAAAGCTTATGCAGGGTGAAGTGAAAAGTGCCGTGAGTTCTCAAAAAAAAAGAAGCAACTCACTTGCCCACGTATGAGGTGGCATAGGAGAAGCGAGCAAATTTTTCCTTTATTTTCTTTTAATTTCAAGAATGCAAATTACTAAAAAAATGCTTTTTATGAGGGCATGCGGACACATCATATTTGATTCAGAGGAGAGGAGCGCGCGGATGCTTTAGTCTTCATGTTCCAAAGAGTTGAAGAAGGTAGTGGTGCGGAACACACACACACACACACACACACACACACACACACACACACACACACACACACACACACACACACACACACACACACACACACACACACACACACACACACACACACACACACACACACACACACACACACACACACACACACACACACACACGCACACACACACACACGCACACACACACACACGCGCACACACACACACACACACACACACACACACACACACACACACACACACACACACACACACACACACACACACACACACACACACACACACACACACGCGCGCGCGCGCGAGAGAGAGAGACGGCTTTTTCGCTGAAAGGCGTCTGTAGTCCTGATGAAATAAAAAGGTACGGAATAGCAGTGCAAGGTTTCAAGTTTCACGGAAATTTCACTCACTGAGATTTGAACTACCATTTCTTTGTCTAGCCAGGACAACGCACCGTCGACATGCTAGTTGCATCCCGTGATCAGTGCGCGAACTAGGTGAAACAATCGCATTTCGGCCGCTATTTACCTATAGATGTAGTAATCACCACGACTAAATGTGAGAACAAAAAGCACTTTTGAGAATTCCTAAGCTATCAATTTGCACGCAATGTTTTGCGAGCTCCCCCTGCAGAGAATGCGCACAATCTCGCTGTAACTTAAGTTTCCACTGTGAATGAGCACTGAGCAGAGGAAGAACCAAAGCAGAAAAGGTATGGAACACGCATTTTAACCGTTATTTCGCAATTTACACTCAACTCTTGTGACGTTAGAGGCGCGTAGTGAAAGGCATGTCTGTGAACTGCATTCATTTTTCTTTTCGCGGCTTGAAACGAAATTACAACAACCTGTGGGCATAATGTTCTGTGAAGCGAACATGGGAAGTAGTCGTATACAAACTCCGTTGTCCCTTCTCCGAATTCACAGCTCTTCACATAATATGCTGTAGAAGAGCGCTACCGATAGTTTACAATTCGATATTGCAAAAAACAAATTTGAGTTTGCGAAAAGTAAAAATCAACGTCAGTGTTGGCGAGACATTCGCCTGTGCAAATGAGGAGGCGTCCTAGGTTTAAAACAGGAGTCGCGAAGTTTGTCGAAACAAGCAAAACATTTTGCAGAGGATGTTCTATTAAAGAAATAGCAGAAGCAGATAAAGAGAACTAATTCCATGTGCTATGCCGCATTTCTATGAAGCGCATTCCTAAATTGGGAAAATCAGGACGTCAGTACATAGGTCACGTTGAAAAACTCCAGCCGTGCGTCAACTGCCGCACATCGTTAGCGACTCCGCTCACGCGTTCACCATATCCTCCCTCTCTCAGGACATCCAAACATATGCAGTGACGCGTAATGATGTGGTTCCCAGACTCTGCAAACAACTTCTTCAAAGAAGAAACCAGTCGCACTGAAAAGACGCAATGCTCACTCACCGAGACTATGCGTTTAGGCCGCGCCAGCCATGATTGTCATTAAACAACGCAAGGTAAACGTTGCCGAAACGAATAAATGCTTCAGAGCCTGCACGCCGCGCAGATGTGCTGCTTTGGGAAAGAAGAAACTTGCGCAAGGACAACGAGCAGCCGCCTGATTAGGCCTGCGCCGATGCTTCAGCATTTGTGCAGAAACCTCTTCTTGCTTTTTGTTCTGCGATTCCTAATCCTTTTATATTGCTAGTTGAAAAATTCTTGCGGAGAAATTTGCCAAACTACTGTTCTCTAAATATGTATCTTCATGCGTAGGTCGTTTAAAATTTTACTGCAGTGACCGCCCAGATTTTTTTCTTCATTACGATCGGCAAGCCTTGGGGCTTGGTACACCAAACATCGGTTATCTACATGTCTCCTAAAAGTAAACAAGGGGTCCGGCTAATAGTTAGAGCCAACAACTTAAGAAAAGCTCGTAAAGCCATCAGCAGAAAGCTGAAACATCTTCTCGTGGGCACATGTGCGAAATAGCAGTTACGTTACGAGGAGGTTACGTCTGTATGCGACCAGAAAATATGTGAAAAAATTATGCAAACATCTATGGAAAAAGAACTTAAAGACCAAGTTTTACAAAAACACCCCGTTTTTGCTAAGTTGGAAACCTATCGAGTGAATATACTCGTAGTGTTTAGTGAATGGTGCATAGCCACAGAGTGGGATTGGCCATATGCGCCATTCTGATGAATCTTCTTCTTCTTCTTCACCCAAGGTATATGGCACGTACCCACGCGGGGGGATTGGCCAAGGTGTAGTTGAATAAAAAAAAAAGAAGTTTCTATGGAAGATTACGACAAAATTGTAGCACCAATCGTGATATTTGAATCTGTCAACGTTGTCTTCTTCTTCGTCCTCGCTATCTTTATCTCCGCCGGAGTTGACGACGCGATCCTGAATTCGTACCAGCGCGATCTTTTTGGCAGTTCTGTGGGAAGAATGCACAGAGCACCTTCAACGACATAAGTGGCTTTCAAACTTACCTAGGTGACCTATGCAGTGGCGATGGAAAAGTTGGTTGGAATACTCCGTGCATCGCCAGTGAGGTCCGTCAACAATCTAAAGCGAGCGCCATGCTTCTTTCATGTCAGTGACCTCGTCGCAGTAGCACTTATTGGCTTTTTCCCTCTGTCTCTCATAAGGTATTCCCATAAGGTGGCCACGTTTTTATCATATGTATTTTAGCGGCAATATAACAGCATTTGGGGACGTCAATAAAGGCGCATACATGCTTCACGAGGTCATGCTATCATTTGGGCAATGATTCGTACCGTACGCCACTAGAGAAAAAATGTCATAACTTGAGTTTTTGCATCACACAAGCTACCGTAATAACTGAACGATCACTATCTGGGTACAGTAAAGTTTTACGCAAAAACTTAATTAGAATGGCCTCAAAAAACAGCTTCAAAAAATTGCTGTTTGAAACCTCCCGATAAGTTTAACGCTTTGATGGGGCTCACAAGCAGGAATTGAAAAATAGTACGAGAATGCAGTGGTGCGCGAACAGTGCTTTCTCCAACACGAATCGGATGAGAACACTGTACATTTTCTAGCGGATGTAATATAATTAGTTGAGCTGAAAACCGAATTGAATAAAAATCGCATAGTCAGAAAACGAAATCGATTTCGAATCGAATATTTCGAAGAATATTTTCTACTTTTGCGAATTTTCAACGAGCAATCGTTGTAAAAAGCGAGGCGCTGCATTTGCAGTTATAGCTGCATTTGTTGAAAGAGGCATCATTGATTTCCACTTTGGAGGCTGCAGAAAGAAATCACTGCATTACCTTTATCATTGTCATGTTATACGCTGAGGAAAAGTAACTTTTATTCCTTATAACTGAATATAATAAGATACCTCCACATCTCAGGGCATGAGACGGGCGAGAGCTAAGTATGAGAGCTACGTATGAGCTCCACTGATCTATGGCAACAGCCGTACAATCTTTAATCTTCTACTTTCATTTGTGTTTATGTTTTGTGCGTAATGACGCCTTGAGAGTGTTCACCAGCGCCACCCTAGTCTATAGCGGCGCACGTAGTTTGTCCTTCACATAAGTTCTTCGTCCACCGAAATAGATATTCTAATATTTTTTAGGCTACAACAATTTTAACACGTAGCAAACTTATAAACCAATCTTGAGGCGACTAGCTTGTTTTTAGGAGCCTATTCTTCAACCATATTGTTAATACGACCATCGCCGACACACTCACGTTACCTAAGTTATGTCTGAACCCCAACGTCTACCTGAGTCATGCTTATGTTGCCGGCTTCGACATCTCTATGGATATTGCGATTTACTCACGAAGCACGTTTAGTCTTAATGCGGGGCATACTTTTTTATGCTGAGCGTTTTCAGCACCTTGATCTCGCTTCAAACAAAAAGGTTCCGTCAATTATCGCCAAGCGTTTCTTTCTCATTTCGCTTTTCTCCTTTTTCGGGCTCATTATTTTAGTCACTTAGTCAGTTTATATTTGCAGAAAAAATTCTCGGCTCCTCGCCGGCGAATTTACACAATTCGCACCCTCTCCCTCTTCTGCCTCGCATTTACCTCTCTCTTACCACGTTCGTTCCCTGACGCATACTTAACCGTTGCAGCTCTATTCCTTTTTCGCCACTGTGAGGCAGTGCGCTTCCTGCACGAAATGTTCAATACATCTGGCTCTCATCAGCTTACGTCGTACTGGTCCCAGCCTTTCTTTGCACAAGGTTTTACTTGGCGCTTTGCTGCCAGCAAATGATGTCCAGGTCATGTCTCTATTCACTCCCTCATTTTTATCACGATTGCGTTAAGGAACCCGCGTATCAGAAAGGCCGGCGTCGTCGTCGACTCTAACGTCGCTGACTGTGAGCGAAAAAAAATTTACATGTCCGTTACGACTGTGTAATGCGAGATTCATCGATAGCTGTTTACGCTTTAAATTTTGGGAATTTTTTCTTGGTGCACTGTTGTAGTGGTGAGGTGATGCACCCCTGCACTGGCAGGCGGCTGTTCCGAACAGAGCCACCCGTGTAGGCTAGTGCGACCCAGGTTGACCGGCGGCGTAACTGCTGCGTGCTAACGTAAGTACCGGTTAATCCGATGGCGTCGACGGCGGACGACTACGATGCGGAAGCGAGGGACGGGCGCCTAACAGCTATCGCTGTAAAATCCGCGAAAAGTTCCGCGTTAAGCGAACTCTGTGGGCCACATAGGTGGCAGGCGGGCTACCTAGGTCACGACATTGTGATGTCATCACAAAGTGCGCATCAAACTGTGAGTAAACTGGCCACCTTGACAGGTACCAGTTAAATTAGTGATTGGTCGCGAAAGATTGCTCGGGAAGAACAACCTCGGCCGCACAAGCCCCACCAGTAACAGCACCTTCCATCGCAGGGCCGTGCTGCACCGCTTAACAGCTGCACCATGCACTGCTCCAGGAGTGGTATGGATATTCCTTGGGGCCTGTCAAATTAAAGTACATGATGACCTATTACGTAAATATGAGCATCAACCCATTAAATCTATCGCGTCATATTGTTAAGGGGGAGGTCAATATGCCTCCACTTTTTTTTATTTTGCCGTGATCACCAGAAAGTAATCTACCGATCATTGTGCGATTATTTCTAGGCCTGCTTGTGACTCCTGCCACAATCTGATTAAGGGCTGTCACTGTAAAGTAATGAGTAGGAACAGAAGGAACCGTCGCCTCTATTGTAGCCAGGAGGCTCCCACCTGCCTATCTTCTCCTGATGGCGTTGGCATGCACTAATTCGGGGCCTAATCAAAACATTATACATTCATGCTTTACACAGAACATCAAGTTGAAGAAACCTCCTTACGGGTATTATTACGCGTGTGTATGGGGCAACAATGTTTACTCAGGTGCTTTTATATTATGGTGTTTTGAGTCAATGCGTCGTCAAAGTCAAATCATTTGTTTAAACAATTATAGGAAATACATATTACGTAATCCATCGCAGAATTGTTTGCGCGGCAACGTTGACTAAAGCCGGCGGCTAGCCTAAAGAATTTTATACAGACTCCTGAAAGGTAAACCTTGTACGACTTTGTTCCAAACATATGAATAAAGTCGCCCTTGAAGAAACGATAAAAAGCCCTAGATTGCATCCGAAGATGCCCGTAATGAAAATGTTCTACTTCTAAATGTTCAAACAGGAAATACAGAAACGGGCACGCAATCGTCGCAGACGACATACTGTCTAGCAAGGACTCCGCACTGTTCTTTTAGAGCTGTAGTTTTCTTTTTTACTGTATCCATCCTGTAAAAGCGGTATGACATGTTAGCTATGCATTCAGCGCGCCCACAGTGCATAGGCGTGGGACGGCTTGAAGAGGCTGAGGAAAGTAGGCGGGGACACATTTTTTTTTTTGCAAGAACGCCGTCTCAGACCAAAGCTGTTGCGGTGCTGCCTTTTTCTGCTCAACAGAGTTCATCTATGCTCGCGTGTTATTGTAAATTCCAGTTTTACATTTCAAGTCTCAGTACAGAGCCAAGGAAAAAGGCAACAAGGATTATGGGCGCAATAAGTAAGGGTGCCGGTCTGCAGAACCACGGCTGTCGGCCTTAGACAGTTGCCTTTCGCTGTCATGCGTAAGCTCCTACGAGCGCTGAAGAGTGACAAATTGTCTTCGACATTTCGTACTTTCTGTATTAATGCGAAAGATATAAACTCAGTAGATGCGACATTTGCGAAACATTGAATGCAGAACGCACGTGGAGCATGGCACAGACCATGTCGAAACATGTAATCAACTACAGGTTCATCCGGTCAAATAAATTTTAGTGCTAAAGCGCTACATAACACGCTCAAACAGAACCAAGAGTCTTGTGCCATGCATGACATTCGGTTTAACATTGAACAGCCTGCACAAATAAAATACTGTCGCGATTGGGGTTCCGAACAAGCGGTGGTGCGAACAGAACAGCCTCAGTGGCGACTGCGCGAGAGCACAATGCTATCACCGCAGGCGATCACTCCTGGTGCTAAACAGCAGCGCAGTCTCGCAAAGCGCATTACGCGTCGTCGTCTGCATCAACTTCCATCTTGTAGCAAAAGCTTTGGCGCGTCCTACTCGGTTAAACTGCGTTAAAATCCTACCATTTCTCTTTGGGTTAAGAGCCTAACAGTTTCCTCTTTCTTTGCCAAGTTGTGTAAAAAGCGCGTTTTAAAATATGCCCGTTCCAAGTGAAGCATACCGCATGTAGTTTAATGCATCAGATCGGATTAGGAGGGGCTTGAAAAAGTTATCTGCCCGGCTGCATCGGGGCTTGTGTGAAGCCTCCAGTTGCAACGTGGTGTTTAGGGGGATTTGACTCACTCCAGCTGACACCTCTTTATCTTCCCCCTCCACTCCTGCCCCTCGCTTCCATTACCTCTCCATTTCTAGGGGAGAGAAGGGAGACAGCGGAAGAAGATTAACTTAGTAAGAATGAAAATGATTGAGAAGAAAATGACTCAGACAACTGAAGGCCTATGTGCAAAGTGTACAGCCATCCGAAGACATCTCTGCGCAAAAGGAAGCCTGCGGGAACAGTACCTTCTTGCATTGCTCAAGAACAGCAACCCCGTTCTCACAAGTACCACCGGTAGTTGTGTTTGAAACAGCCACCTGCCGGTGAACTGGTGAATTGCCTACCCGCTGCTCCACTGCGCCGGTAGTATTATAAGGACTCGCCACGATTTATGAATGTGACACATTTGCATAGCAGCGCAGTGGGAATTTGAACAGAATCCGATTTGGAATATATCGGGGAGTGAAAGCCTATGTAGTCAAAATTCGAATAGAATTACAACTTGAATATATCGGCGAATAGATAAGCATCCTATCGGGTTTCCTCCGCATGAGTCGAATTGATTGCTCCTAACTGTTTTTATCTGCAAGGGGTGCGTAATGATGGCTCTACTCTTGCAACATGCTTCTACTCGTGAGTGGTTGACAGAGTTGCCAAGCTATGGCAAGCTTTATGCGAACAGTGTGTCACGCGTGCATTTTTACGGAGAGAGGGAGCAAATAGTGCCCCCAATGGAACTGCCGGTCGGTTGTAGTAGCATGAAACGCGACGTAGCTTGAAAGTCGTCGAGGTATTTCTCCTGATTAGCAAAATCTCAGACACTGAAAATATTCTTAAGATCTGAGTCTGATTTCACAAATTTACAAGCCGATGTTCGCGGAAACTGAGACTATACAACTTTTTCTTTGGTTACTTTGTTTTTACAGCGCTTATGTGACAGCATTTTCGCACAAACGTAGTCCACGTTCATTGTGCCTTGGAGATGCTTCACATGGAGTGCCTAGAGCGCATCGATTTGCTGCAGTCGCTGATGCCTCTGTGCGAGTTTTGGCGAGTGCTTCGACAGGCAATGTTCGCCCAGCGATTTCAATCGAGGCGACGTGCAGGGTCTCGGCCCACCCCGTGTTTGCCGCTCTGCTGCTTGGACCGGGAACTGCCCCTTGATATCACGTGCCCCAAAGTCACAAACTTACTCCCCGGCAGTCTGACAGAGAGCTAACATATCAACGATATAACTGAATTCTGACCAGAAAGAAGACCATCGGAAGAAGTATTTGACTATGCCGACACCCTCATTTTTCGCAAACCGACAGAAATCGCACCACCTGATGGCCACATTACACCACGCGAAACACTTCTTAGCACCCGACCTCTCCGTAAGCCCGTATTACGTGTTACCACACGTTACACTTAAGTAGAATGGTTTCGTTTATGACTTGGTTTACGGGGGTTTATTGTCCCAAAGCAACTCAGGCTATGAAGGACGCCATAGTGAAGGGCTCCGCAAATTTGGACCACCTGAGGTTCTTTACGTGCACAGACACCGCACAGTACATGGGCCTCTAGCATTTCGGTCCCGCGTCTGTCGGGTCAGCAGCCGAGCGCCATAACCACTGAGCCACCGCGGCGGATCTTTATGTTGAACGAGCCAAAAGATTGGAGCGGAAACAATTCAGAGACGAAGCTAACTTTCTCTACCCCATCCGTTCATTTCTCTGTCGCATTTTGTGATAGTCCATCCAGTTCCTGCTAATTACGGCTATTTTTGTTTGTCCTGGCGTTTATCTCTTTTTCTACGTTAAATTCTTATGAAAACTAAAAGAGCATTTTGAAAGTAATCAATCCGCTTGTTCCACCGACCAATCAGACATGGACATTAAAAGACAACGGTGCGATTCAGGCTTCAGTAGCCACCTCTCGTTTAGATTTATGACCGAAATAGGAATATTTAAAGCGGCAAGTCGAAATACAACAGTCCACTCAGGGAGGATTCACTGAGAGCTTTTTTGTGGTATAATAAGACAAAAAAGCAACAACACGGGATCGCGCTGTGGTGCAAGATGCAATTTGCAGCGAAGGTTTCCAATGTGTAATTTCTTCATTTTTTATCAAAGCCTGCAGCCTTAACACTTTGTCACAGGAAGGCAATTTTTTCCTTTGTTTATGAGAGCCGGCGGGCAATCATGGGATGTTCTAAATTGTCGTAGGTACTCTATGCACTTTATCTCGTAGTTCCGTCGTTAATTTAAAAGAGCGTAGTCATGAGCAAGTGTGATCCCTGACCTTCGCAGAGTGACGAAAAGATATGACGCTGTCGCCGCCTAGTTGCTTCCCTATTGCGGGCGTGAGTTCGCTTAGTAAATATCTCGCGTCACGAACTAGCCAGCCTATGAGGGCGTGTCGATGTTGTCACCACCATGCGACAACTTTTATTTGCGAGAGGAAAACCTAATTTGTTTCATGGCTTCGCTTATTGCAGCGAAATCAACGAACGAAATTCTATGCCTGACAATTCAGTTTGAGTTACGTTTCGTAAGAACTAGTTGGTTGCAGCGAGCAGTATTTTTCCTGCTCCGTATAACTAGAATCACGATCACAGTGTATTTACTGACATTATTTTACGCATCAAAGTACACCGAAAATATGTGCCACAGAACTTGCAAAGAAGGGATGGGCCTGGAGTGATTGGAAGATTCGGAGACATCGTTCATTTATCGTTTTTTTATATGCTGCTTTTTGTCGGCATTTGTTTTTCTCACCAAGTCCAGAGCCAGAAAACTTTGCTGTATGGAGTGCCGCTCAAGGAAAGCATTGGAAAAGAGTGAGCCTGGCGGGTTTTAAATTATATTCTTGTAGCCTCGGTGCACAAGTACACGATCAATAAAGCGATTCGTCTTTCAAGACCGTACATTGTGTTGTCACAACCGACAACATTTAAATAAAACTTGCTGACATTTTTTTTTCTCGTGCATGGAAGGGGTCCAAAACGCATTTATTTTATGGAACCGAGAGGCACATGCCGGAAACCGGTTGTGCTCAGTAGAATGTTCAGCCCACTTCCTGCAAGTCCGACTAAAGCGGCGTTGCAACACCGGACACACGCTGACCCCCTTCCTTTCTTTGACCTTTCTGCAAACTGTCTCAAGGAGGCCGACTTAGGTGACATTATTCATAGTAAGAAACATCAGGCGTCGTCATCGAAGTAGAGAAGACCTTAGAAGCATCAGCATTTAAGATAATGGAGCGTTATGCGAGTAAGTATGGTAAACGGGCGTCCAGGAATGTCCAAGTGGCCGCGATAGGGCATCGAGGATCGAGGACACTCATGCTCGTAATGATGATGAGAAAGATGAAAGGTACTGTCCACGTTGAGCCAGCCTCGTTACATTGAATTTGGTTAGCGTCGGCACCATACAATTGTGAGAGCCCGCGGCTGACATCACCAACTTCGGAGAGGTTTGCACTGTTACCTACGCAGTGTCTATATGCTTTGTCGAAATGCGTTTGCAAAGGTCCTTTGTTCGGGTCTCACAGGATTGTCTGAGAGCAGACGCCAATAACATCGTCCAATGAGCTCTTGTGTCCACAGCGAGCTCCTCTGCATTTGCGTATTGATCGCTCGAGACTGGAATTATAGTGCAATTATGATAACAACCAATAGACAGCCTCAATGTCTGGGCAGACTCTTTAGTCTGGAAGAGCTCTATTTTGTTATTCAGTGGGTAAAAAACGCACTTTTAAATTTAATACAGTCGGAGTTTGACTGTAAAAACTACCTCTAGTACTTTCGTTAGGGCGCACATCACCGCTGTGCTTGCAAGCCCACGTGAAGTTTTTCCTAGCAACTCTTTCTAAGGCAGTGTTTTCACTTCGAAGCGTAAAGAACAAAAACATAAAGGCGAAGTGATACACGTTCGCATTAAAGAGCATATATTCCACAGAGAAATGACATTCAAGACAATTAGCAATCAATTTTTTTCCCATTCTGGCTACATTTATACTGTTCTGCAAAAACCAGGCTCCGCTTTCTATATCGAGACCTACCTCTTCTCTGCAAAAATGGAGCGCATGATTCTTTTATGGTGCTCATAACCATAATGAACATTGGCCGTCGTCGTTCGCGTAAAGACATTCATTTTTCTAGCACATTTCACGAAGAATGTGTAACGACCAAGGCTCCGGACGCACCGCGCTACTGCAGCGTCTGTGTAATTTATCATGCAAGCATAAGAAATAGGCAGGGCCCAGTGAAAGTAGGAATAATTCTCACCATCTCCAACCATCATTATTAAAGAGCACTAGGGTAATGCGCAATAACTTCCATCAAGCCCGTTTCAGATTAACCAGGGACATAGAGAAAGGAGACATCTCTCCCGCCTTATACTCGTAGCCAAAGCAAGATATCAGACGGGTGGTGTTAATTTTTTCGAATTTTAGCCGCTTCTAAAACATTTTCTTGTGCAGTACAAAGGCAGCCCTTACACTAGGTAGGATATAGGCATA
Organism: Amblyomma americanum; assembly: GCF_052857255.1. Lineage (NCBI taxonomy): Eukaryota > Metazoa > Arthropoda > Arachnida > Ixodida > Ixodidae > Amblyomma > Amblyomma americanum. The sequence continues at coordinate 93,399,680 of NC_135499.1, read as the reverse complement.
GTCTTCTATGGTTTTTTCGTGAAAGAGGCGCAGAAGTGGCTCTGCAGTTACTGTACATCATAGAACGCGCAGTTCATGAGATTCTTACGATGCCCGATAATTGTGTCGCAATTGGTATTTTTTTTTACATTCCGAACACAGAGGAAAGGACCAAATACATCCAACCTAGAAGCATTTATTTTCCTGAATGACGGAATAGTTTTTCATTCACCACGCAGTCGTCTTCAATCTATACTAAGTGTTTATTTTTAAGTGCTTTAGCTCTTACAAGTTACATTTGCCAAAGGACGCGTCTGTCCGCAATGAAGGTCAAATTGAAACAAACAGCTACCATGTGACCACACTGTATCAGATAAGGGCGGGCGTGTAGCGCCCCAACTGATGCCTATATTTTCGACCCGTTATATATATATGTCATCAGAATGGAACCGCCCTGCCCCCATGAGATCATCATTTGCATAAATTTTGGGGGCTACTTGTTTAATGTAAAATGTTCGAAGTGGTGTCAAATGACTTCGCACATTCCTGAGGATAAAGTTACTAATTCAAATCAAACCCAAAATATATGTGGGAATCACAACGACGACCTATTCACCCCAAAACTCTGCAACCCGATGATCTTCAGACGGCCATTACGACCGAACCGTTTGGTGCAGGAGGCTCCAGTTGGTGTCACACGATTCGGTGTGTTGTGATGCGTACTGTTATAAAATTTATTAACCGGTATAACTAAGAAATATACCGGATATAGCGAAGGCGACTGTAAATATCAATAGTAGTGCAAAATTCATGAGGCAGATGGCGCTTCTTGTATCTTAGCAGAGATGTTTCCGGAAGGAAATTGCGCGGATATTTGGATTTGGTCTTCTCCACGTTTTAGGGTCACACCGATGTAAACACTTCGAGCTCAAGTAGCTCACGCTCTTAAGTCGAACACTGAGACAGTTCGGGCAGAGAAATGTTTTTTTTTCCCGTCACGGTAGCCTATACCACTTCTTGAAGAGTCGTCAGAGCTTACTCAGAAGAGTACACATGCCGAAGCTATTAAAGAGGTATATGTCTTTAGCTTGAGGTGAACAATTCTGAGACAAGCATGAGTCGCAATCCAAAATATTTTGTCGTGCTTTGCAGTGCAAATTAAAGAGAAACGTCTTTGTGCCTTTTTAACGTCCGACTAGCAGTGAAGCCAAATATGGTTCTTTAAAGCCAAAAAGCTTGTTCCGGACGTGTTGCTCACAGCCGTAATTATATATATCTCCTTGTCACCTAGCAATACTGTAGGCTTGATGCATTCCGTCCTACTTCGTAGACTTGCATCATAGATAAGCAAGAAACTTAATGAGTGCACTGGCGCAGTTGAATACACGTGCTTCTTCTCCGTTTTTATAGCGTTGATTTTTTCCTCTTCTGCAATTCGGAGCGAACAATGCTGCGCGGTATTTCAATTAATGGCATGGGTAGCTCTCATAAACGTGGAAATGCAGAGGGAGGCGAGATATTCCTCCTGTTCGGTAAACCGCGGGAATACGGAAAGAGAACTGAAAAATAGTGACTTCGCTGCAAGCCAGCCGGAATATTCGATCCACTGCCCTTTCTTTCCGAATGGGCGGTCAGTACAGTCGAACATTGGTGGCTTGTTAGCAAAGCGACAGCGGTGGGTAAACCGGAACGGCTCCCCCGAGTATCATTTCCGAAGTATATATTTTTTTGCTGCTAGGTGGTTACTGTCCGAAAGTTGGTACCACGTCGAAATATAAACAATGCACCAAAACGGCGATTTGCTGCGCTTGGAGCAGGCGTATCTGCACCATCAATATTCGAGCAGTGAGGAGAACAAAAAATCAGCCACGTTCCATGTTTTCAGCAGCCATGCTCCATGTTTTCAGCCGTGTGGAAGAATGGCACGGCTTTCATAAAGCGCCGAATGAATTCGGCCGGTCTAGTAAAGGAATAAAAACGCAGAAAAATATGAATGTTTGCTCACAGACATCCGTGCCATTGCCTGCGGCTCTGGGACTTCAATCAGAAAGAAATAAGTCGCAAAAAAGCAGTTGGCAACGGGTGAGCTTGTCATTACGGGGCTCAGAGCTACTGAACGCGGTGACCGCGAGGTCCTGCCCTTGTTGCATTAATCACCTCGCTTGCTGAGGCGTGTGACGTGAAATCCTCGTTTATTCCTTTAGTTCTTCTTGTAGCTGTAATGCAGAACAAGTTACATGAACTTCGTGCCCTTGCTCAGTCAACAACGGGTCATCAAGGCGTAGACCATTGCTGCTTTCGATTACTGCATTCACTCTTAGCAAAGATACGTGGCTATCATTAAAACGCCGCTTTTAAAAGAATTGTGTTGGTATATAAAAGCTTGAATTCAGTAGTTTCTGAGCCAATTAATGCAAACACAGGCAAGAGGCAACAATGAAATGAGGCCATTTCAAATATAACAATAAGATGACGAAACGAAAGCAAAAAAAAACTATTGGCAGGAGGCGACGAATAGAGATGCGGCCAATCTTTGTTCGCAGGTTCTGTTTCCTATTTTGCTTTCGTATTTTCGGTTTCACACTTTTTCGCTTTGGCATGACATCATTACTTTCGGCGTCAAATCCGCTGTTGCTCTGCTCGCTAAGCGTGCCGGTCTGTAGCGCCGTAGTTGAGGTGTGCACTGAAAAGCAATACAGCTGGTGCGGCTTTCGTTTCCTGAAAACTGGTTTTTCTGTTAGTGGCCTTCTCAAACATACGTGGCGCAGAACTAACAGACAAAATATGATGAAGACGGATATGTAACGTCTCGTGAGGCTGCGAGAGGCTGCAGGAATGCAGACGTCACTGGTATGAATTGACTGGCGGGAAGATTTTATAGTTTATTGTTCTCAGAAATGAATGCGTCTTTTCCTTCCGCTCAAAATCAGCCTCCCGAGAAAGAGAAATTGAATAAAATTCCACTAAGACAGGAAACGTGGATGCAAGTCCTCTCAGTTTTCCAGCAAATGTGGCTAGCCAGCCAAGAATGCTCGCATCCGGTACTCAAATAAAAGGTGTCGTTGACTGGCGCTCACGCAGCATAAATATGAATCTGCGGAAAATTCTCGACATAGTAAGGCCCCAGGATAAAGATACGTCTCCAACAACCAGCATGTGGTGACATTTTGTTATTAGTTGTAGCATTGGAAATTAATAGAAACCTGCAGCCACAGAATATGGCGTTTTGCACTCCCCTACTACCGTTCAGAACACGGTAAGTGGACATAAAGTAGTGTGGGCAGATAAAAATAAATAAAGATAATACTTCCCAGAAGGTAAGCTGATAGATCGAACCCAAGACATGTCTCGGTCTTAGCTAGAAAAAATTGCAAAGTAACGAATAATTCGTGAGACAGGGAAAGAAATCCGCGGCATAAGCAAGAAATGGGGGCGGTTAGTCTTGCGAGCTACCTGTTTTTCGTTTCTAGGCGGCGGCATGTGCTTCAAATGGCTTCATGTTCCCGAATGAAAATTTAAATTTTTCTTGCCTTTGGGCGGTTTCTTGAAGCAGTAGCAGGGAGAGCATTAAAGCGTTCTTAAACCTAGAAACTGGGAGACATGCCTAACCTAAACTGTTCCTCACCCTAGTCCTCTCGGGGTTTTTGTTTTCGCAGGGCCGCCTTTACACATCCCTGCTAACACTAATACAATCTTTTATGCATTCTGCTTGGCAGAAATTTAAAACCACTATTCTTCAAACAACCTTTCATTGTCTGCTGCCTCCGTCACGTGTGTTTAGAGGTTTCTTAATTTTTATAATCTTATTAGAATAGGCGGTTGCGTTACAACGTGTGTAGTTCGCTGTTAAAAAAAATAGAGCAGCTTTCGATCTCCTATTGCACTCCTCGGAGTGGCATATTTTCGACGGCCATACGGGAATGTCTGAATAAATATTTATTTAAATCCGTGCGTTTTTTTACCTGCATGCGGTGGTTTTTAGAAATGATACCATGGACGAACGTTTTAAGAACTCCCCAGACAATTCCGGCACAGACTGGAAAACTATTTTCTTCAGAGCTGTACGCAATTACCAGGAAAATATTTAGCATGATGAAAACTGTGCACTATGACGAAACGAATGGCAAGGTTTACCGAATGTCGGGATTATTCGAGCACGTGGCAAAAACAATTCTAGAGGCGCTACTTTTTCTGCTATTCTCTAAGACGGTTTTCAAAGTTTCCCAATTAGCCCACTAAAATTTTGAATCTTAGCAGTTCAACCTACTTGCTCCATGCAAGATACCGCTTCAAAATTCGAATAGCTCAGGAGCCAGTGCTTATTTCTCTATGATGCCCAAAGAGAAAGAAGCCTTTCTTCTTGAACTGTTCAGTGTAGCGTGTGCAGATTGCAGTGTTGCCAACGCACACCATCCAGACGAGTTAAAAAGGAATACAAAAGGCGAAAAGCAATGAAGGCAGCGAGCAAGGAGATTTATAAAGATATTTTCCAAGCCCGCCACACATTAAAAAGGAATAATAAGAAATAGAAATTAAAATTCTTGCACGGCAAGAGACTCTCCTTTATACCTGGCCGGGCACACAATTTTCAAGCGTAGTCACGCCTAGAACACCCGGCACATTCTCAAAAGCAGAACTATTCTAATTAGTACACTGATATCTACGCGCTAGACAAGAATTTGCCCTTTTTTGCTGCACTCGGCGAACAATGCACGCTGGCTTCGTGTACGATCTCAACACAGCCCAATTTACGTAGAGTGTACTTTGCGGTAGTAGCTACCTTCTTACGTTCACAGAGTCTATGCAAAACGTGTTTTAAGCGTCTATCGCCCCAACGTTTTTTGTGTTTCGGTGAGAAAAGGTGTGCAACAAGCAGATGTAATTTGCCGCCCGACTTCACGCAGAAAGAGGGTTGTAGGATGGTTAAGCTTTTCCAGCAAAAATAAATACGCCATTCCTAAAGAGCAGCACAGACAAACTTCCCCCAGGAACACGGTTTTTTCTGATAAAAGGACGTCACGCATAGAGCTCTTAAAACAACGAATAGTCGCGACCTCTAGTAAAGATATTATAAGATCCATTACAGGCATCTTTAAAGAAGTCTGCGCGATTTAGTAACACAGATAAAAGCGAAAAACAAAACAACCAATATAGAAACAAAGTTAATGTAATCACCAGTGTTCTTGAGCCCACAATGTCAAAAACCTAGGTTGGCTTGTTGAATTTAACATCCCAAACGTGTACTCAGGGCTACGACACACACCCTGATGCAGGGCTCCTGAATAATTTCCAGCATTATGGGTTCTTTAACGTGCCATTACAAAGCAAAGCACACAAAAGTGTTTGCGTTCTGCCTCCATTAAAAAGAGGCCATCGGTAGAAAAATACAAGATTGAAGGGCGACGGATAATAGGCGTATTTGCAACAAAGATAGAGAAATAAAGAAATAAAAGCGGGCTGGCTGTTTCACCTGTTGTTCATGCACTTTTCAATGTTCTTTTTATTGTTGGCAATTAAGTAAACTGCAAACAATTGTGCTCCAGCCGTACCATACTTTTTTGCCTTAAGTCAAGAATCAACCACGGTCGCGAAGTGAATGGTTTTGAGCGTAGTACATCATTAAATACACAGGGATCAAATAATTACTATTTTTTCATGAGCTGGTGAGGCGCTTCTGCAGAGGTATGGACTGTTGTTGTACACAAGTTGCTTCTGAGCTAATAAACAGAACCCTGGCCTCTGGGCGTTGGACTGATTTTTAAGCCCCAAAACTTCCTTAAGCCCCACTCCTGGAACATTTCAAGACTGACCTGCGCATATTATACATTTCTTGAACACTCCGTGAGCAGTAATTCGAGGAAGCGAATTTTTGTCAATGTAATCTCTTAGCGAAGTGAATCCTAGGTGCTTTTTTAATTGCAATATACACTGAGATCATGTCTGCAGTGAGTAAGGGAAAAATTCCGCAATGGTAGCCACGCATGCCCAGTAGTTAAATGGCAAGATACACTTTTACGGATGTCGACCCCTCTATATCACCGCAATGCGCAGAGAGTGGTACAAGCCACGAGCGCTATTGAGATAACCTGTTATATGCACCTGCGGATCCAGGCCCAGCACAGGAAAATCATCCTCTAATGCGTAACGGTGTACATAGGAGGAATTTTTTCAGTCCCGGCATTATGACGCGGCCACAGCAAAGCAAAGTGACAAGCAGCGAATCCTGATTTGGAAAAAGCGGAGCCAAAAATAGACGAGAACGCCACTTCTAGACAGCTTCCGCCAATTTTTTTGGCAACCAGGATGGTCTACAAGTGTCGACGCTATCGCTAATGGAAGCAGGCTATATCTGCCGCCATTTCACCGCCCTCCGCTGGGGTTCAGCACCATGTCTGCAATGGAGAGTTCACCGGTGTTATTCTTTCAGGTCAGTTTCCTTGACTGCTCATACTGCCACGTAAAAAGCGACAATCGTTTCCTTATAGTGGTGTTGAACACCAGTCAGTGGTCTGTTGTCTTTATGAGCTGTGACCGGTTTGTTAATGACGTGCTTTGTAGGATTTTGCTGCCCCTCTAAGGGAATGTTGAGTTGAACCCTGGACCTAGCACTGAAGAAGTTCTGGCAACTGTCTTGGAAACTGTCCATAAAATTTAATCATGCCACGTTGATATTGGTATGATCTTCGTGCGTTAAATAATTGCCAGCCATTTGTTGACGTCGAATTGAGATGGCTATCAGCTGGAATTAGGGCGCTAGAGATTGACACTACTGCTCTAAAGTGTAGCAGTGCCTCGCTATTTGAGGCACCGGAGGCTGTACTTCGCATTTCTGAAAAGTTGAAATCAACTTAATCGCGGTGCGAAGACGCCGAGAACCGTCTGCATCGTTCCAGTGTATACTTTTGTTCGGCCTACCTGACATCTCTGACGAAACCTGGTCATCCGCTGAGACTAAAGTAATAAATCTATTCTCGGAAACCCTCGGCGTAGCAGCCGAACCGATTCAAATAGAGCGTGCACATCGCCTTGAGAAGTACCAAGATAAAAAATGCAGTTAAATTACTGTACCATTTGCACGCTTCAAAACAAACAGCACATTCTAGAAAAGGGGCCAAAAATCAAGGATACAGGTTATGCTGCACAAGAAGGTTTTTCTTTGAAAACCTGGATAGCAAGAAAACGGCTACTTGAGTTTGCGAACTCGCAGAATGCATCGTATAAACTTACTTAATGTAGACAAAGTGAGCATGGTGACACCACCTACGTGTCTGACGCTGTATCTGGGAGTATAGTTTGATCGACAAGATAGCTCACACGGGAAATGATAGCTGGTACAATAATTCATTCCAACGCTTCACGTCGTACTCCCACGCTATTACTATTCAATCAATCAATCAATCGTTTTATTTTCATCACAAAATGTTGAGGGTTGTTTCAGGCAAAAAGTGGAAACAACTTCCACTTGAAACAGCCTGAACTCCCCGCTATCATGCGCTAACATGTTACAGTTATCATGCGCTAACATGTTACGGTTATCATGCGCTAACATGCGTAGTTTGGTAGCTAAACGTGTCGAACTATGTTCGTACCTAGACAACAGTGAGTGTGACATTTTAGCATCAACTGAAACGTAGCTTAACACTGGTGTTTCTCACAGTAAGGTGCTGCCCGACCTTAATGACTACGTAATCTACAGCAAAGATAGAGAAAACAAAATGGGAGGAGGAGTCTTAATAGCCATCAGGAAGCGCATGGAATCCCATCTCGTTAACCTGCCCAAACATATCGAGACTATTTGGACTGCATTAAGTCATCATTCGTTAACTCAATAATAGGCGCATGTTACAGACCGCCAGAAAGCTGCGATGTATTCTTATCTCATTTGCGCGATAGCCCCAGTGCCATTAGAGCCAAGTTTTCTAAACCTAATATATTTCTGATAGGCGACTTTAATTACCCGGACATTGACTGGTATAACCTAACTTCCAGCTCTCGCTGCTCTAATGATTTCTTCGACGTAACATTGGGTTTTTTCCTTGCACAGTTAGCAAAACCATTATGCATGTCGAACTAATATTCTTGACCTCATTGTATCGACATGCCCACAGAACTCAAGCATCATTTCTACCAACAAGAGATTGAGTGACCATTACATTCTTACGTTTACAGTTAACATCCCACCACATACACGGGTTTTCACGCCTAAGCTCATCTTTTACTCTAAAAAGCAAATTTCAATGACATTAACACTGGTCTGCAGGAATTTTCATGCTCGTACCTTTCTACTTTCTCTTCCCGTACAGTCATTGAAAACTGGACCATGTTTAAATAAAAGTGCTGTAAATAATACTCGCTCATATACCGCAAGTTTCATTTTGGGTCAATATTTCTAAGTCATTGTATCACAGGTCACTCCGCTCACTTTTGGATAAAAAGAAGCGCTTATTCAAAGCAATGAAAAAAACTAGATCACCATCAATGAAACTGCTACATAAGCATTGTGAAAAACAATACTGCCGTGCCGCTCGTAAAGCGAAGCGTAAATTTTATTCGTGCGACCTTCAGCCAACTTCAGTCAACTTCAGTCGTTGTTTTGCTCTAATGCTTTCTTAATTAATGTTCGTGTATACTGCCCCACTCACATAATACTCTTATGTAAAATGCGCCTGTCAGTAACATGAACAAATAAATAAAAGTATACAAAGTTGTGCTTGTCCCGTTTGCAGCCATTCTCGTAGCACGGGAAATTACAGCACAAGTAAAGATGCACGCCAAGGGCGATTAAGGCTTATAAAATTCTGTTTGAGGGAACCTATTCATATTAATTCGCGAAAAAAACGTGTTTCGTACGTATAAGAATTCCCTCCATTAATTATTTCAGCTTTATGAGTCCTGTGGTGCGAGAGACGCTTACAGTGCATCTTTTTGGTTACAAGCGCGAAAACAGAAACAACACTAGGTAGAAAGACGGGACGTTTATTGTGAGCCTTTTCTCAGCCCCTGTCTGTGAATTCTCTCTTTTGTTTCTGCCTTGAGGTTATTTCAGTTATCAAGGAAAGAATATGAGAGAAACAAGAATGGGATTGCGCATCACGATATTGGCAGTGCTAACGGTTATATTGGTGTCTACGTGATGCGTCTGCACCTCGCCCTGGACAAGTTCCGCAACAAACGGCTCTGAGCTGCTCCCGGTGAGGTCCTAATAACGGAATTTCTCTAGTTTCGAAGCGGCAGACGTTTATCCTAAGGATGCAAAGCTGCCCTTTATGACATAGTCGACTCATCTCGTACCTAGGCCAAAAAAAAAAGATAGAAGAAGTCGAGCTCATCAGTTTCGTCAGAAGCTACGGCGCAGGACCATTGACACAATCGCCTTAGGACGCCTCACCTCACAGTTTCCTGGTTGCGGTAGGGGACTGCAATCTTTCTGCTTAGTCTAAGGACTGAAGGCAGCACATCGGAGGATCCATCCTTTACCATTAGACGGATAGGGCCCTAAGATGACAAGATTTGAGCTTATTTCTCTACACAAGATGAGCAAAACTGAATAACAAACATTACAGCAGATCTACAGCTGTTAGGAAAATGTTTGCGAAGACAAGGCCGTACGGGTGCAGGCGCCCGTGGCGCGCAAAGAAAATTGCACAGTCTCCTCTATTAGCAGCTTCGGCCTCCTATTTATCAAGCTTTCAAAGACAGGGATAAATCTGTCGTGAACGGAGAAAAAATCCAATAGGCTACTGGGAAACCTCGTTCCTGGATAAATATGCCTACATACACGGAACGCTTGGATTTAGATAGGGAAAGAGGAAAGAAGGAAGATAGCAGAAGAGGCAGACAGCTTAATGAAGCATACTCCTCCCGCCTGGAATTTTAATGGCTATGTCAATCATGAAGGTAGGTTTTCTTGTGAAAAAATCTATACGAAAAGAAAATGATGGCTCAGTTTCACATCGTATTCGGCGCCAGTGATTTCACGTGTATTCTTTCCCCTTTTACAGGGAAACAAGAGAAACCTCGTGGATGCACGATCTTGCTTCTGATCAAAGGTAGGCTGCCATATAGTTTGATAACTCACGACGAAAAATCTACTAAGACGCGCAAAGGCGCCTAATTTTGTCGATGTAGGAGATAAGATACGTGCGCTTAGTCGCGGCAAACTCAAAATAGCGGCGGCGCCTAAAATTGGAGTCAGTGAACCGTGATTTTGCTGCTAATCGCTCCAGCTGGCTAAATTGCACTGTCAGTTTCGAGTAACTTCAGCAGCTATAGATATGGAATTTGTTCACAGGCCCGTTTAAATCGCCACCTTGCCACATAAATTATAGTGGCAGTTCAATTTTTCAGCACGCGCTGCTTTCTTGCTTTCAATCCTATTCTGCTCCATTTCTGTTCTAACGAGCTACTATTTCGGGCGTTATACATTTTTATTCTTCAGACGGTTCGTGTTATCTTTTATATGCTGTCTTTAATAGACACTAATAGTGACGTTATTTCTTGCTTGTCTATACTGCTAATGTAATGTTGTTGATTTCACTATTCATGGTATTGCCACGTAGTGGTGACGGCAGTCGAAGCAGCGATGAAGACGGACGAAAGGGTTTTCTAAAAGAACTGTTTATTGGGCTGACTTGCACCCAAAATGGAGTGAATCACTCGGCGGCGGCGAAGCGACAAGCGTGCTCGGCGGTCGTCGAACAGAATGCCGGCCGCTGTCGGCCGTGCTCAATTTAAAGCTGATAGCGAACTTTCGAGATAAAGAGCGCAAAGTTACTAGAACATTCCAGAACAACGTAGAATCAGCTCTGCCTGGCTGCGATCAATCGAGATAAATTTAGTCGCGTCTTGCGTAGCAAACAAAGCGATAAAGTGATGAGGCGGCAGATTTGAAAAACGAACAAACTTTGCAAATATTCTCGGCATTACTCCCCTCTCAAAGAAGCATCGACCTGATGCATTAAAACAAATAATGCGCCTAGTAAGGAAAAGAACGGATCTTTCGAAAATAGAGCATGGAAATGCAACGGCCTTTAGCGCGCACAATACGGCTTCAGACGAACTACATGGACAACTTCTGGTCGTTCGCGGCGTCGCTGGGATGCAGTCATTGTGTCAGGGATGACTTCATAATCCAGTTCACCCAGCTGACGAAGAACCTTGTACGGGCCGAAATAGCGGCGCAAAAGCTTTTCACTCAATCCACGGCGGCGAATGGGCGTCCACACCCAGACTTGGGCTCCTGGCTTGTATTCCGCGTTGCGTCTTCGTAGGTTGTAGTGTCTGGCGTCGGACCGCTGCTGATCTTTGATCCCTAATCGGGCAAGCCTTCGAGCTTCTTCTGCGCGTTGAAGGTAGGCGGCAACGCCGACGTTCTCTTCTTCTGTGACGTTGGGCAGCATGGCGTCTAGCGTGGTCGTGGCCTCCCTGCCATGGACGAGCCTAAAAGGCGTCATCTTGGTGGTCTCCTGCACCGCGGTGTTCTAGGCGAAGACGACGTAAGGCAGGATGACATCCCAGGTTTTGTGTTCGGCATCGACATACATAGCGAGCATATCGGCGATGGTTTTGTTCAGGCGCTCGGTCAGTCTGTTGGTCTGCGGATGGTATGAAATTGTCCTCCGGTGGCTGGTTTGGATGTAGCGCAGGATGGCTTGCGTTAGTTCCTCCGTGAATGCTGTTCCTCTGTCCGTGATGAGCACATCGTGGGCGCCGTGTAGAAGAAGAATGCACTCCACGAAAAATTTGGCGACTTCTGCTGCTGTTCCATTCGGTAGGGCTTTCGCATCGGCGTAGCGGGTCAGGTAGTCGGTCGCTATGATGATCCACTTATTTCCAGATGTTGACGTTGGAAAAGGGCCAAGCAACTCCATGCCAATCTGCTGAAAGGGCCTTGAGGGACGTTCAATGGGGCTCAGAAATCCTGCTGGTCTTGTGGGAGGAGTCTTTCGTCGCTGACAATCTCGGCAGGTTTTCACATAGTGTGCGACATCGGCAGACAGTCGGGGCCAGTAATACTTGTCTTGAATGCGGCGGAGGGTGCGTGTAAACCCGAGATGTCCAGCTGCCGGCTCATCGTGTGAAGCCTGTAGAACTTCTTCGCGGAGACAAGTAGGTACAACAAGGAGGTAGGCTGTTTTGTTCGCTGTAAAGTTCTTCTTCACAAGAACCTCATTCTGCACACAGAAGGAAGACAGTCCTCGCTTGAATGAAGCGGGGGGTGAAGAAACCTTGCCTTCCAGGTACTCGATGAGGCCGTTTAGGTCGGGGTCCGAGCGTTGCTGCTGAGCAAAAGAGCTGGGGCTGGTGGGTTCCAGGAAGGCGTCCTCATCGTCGTCCGGCGGCGGTGCATCTACAGGGGCTCGTGAGAGGCAATCGGCGTCAGAGTGCTTGCGTCCAGACTTGTAAACGACGGTGACGTCAAACTCCTGGAGACGCAGACTCCATCGAGCGAGTCGACCAGAGGGGTCCTTCAAATTGGCAGGCCAGCAGAGCGCGTGGTGGTCGCTGACCACCTTGAACGGCCGTCCGTAGAGGTAGGGGCGGAATTTTGTCGTAGCCCAGATGATGGCAAGGCACTCATTCTCAGTTGTCGAATAGTTAGCGTCGGCCTTGGAAAGGGAACGGCTAGCGTATGCGATGACTTTCTCCAGACTGTCGCTTTTTTGAACGAGGACGGCGCCTAGTCCTACGCTGCTTGCGTCGGTATGAACTTCAGTATCGGCGTTCAGTTCATCAAAATGCGCAAGGATCGGTGGGGACTGTAATCGACGCTGAAGTTCCTTGAAGGCTTCTGCTTGGGGCACTTGCCATTTAAACGGAACGTCTGCCTTCGTCTGTTGGTCCAGGGGCTCCGCGATGCGCGAAAAGTTTTTCACAAATCGTCGGTAGTATGCGCACAATCCGAGAAATCTGCGCACTGCTTTTTTATCGGCCGGCGGTGGAAACTGTTCAATAGCAGCTGTTTTCTGCGGGTCTGGGCGTACTCCTTCCTTGCAAACGATGTGGCCTAGAAACAGCAGCTCTTCGTAAGCAAAGTGGCATATCTTTGCGTTCAAGGTTAGGCCAGACAACTTGATTGCGTCTAGTACTGTTCGAAGTCTTTTGAGGTGCTCTTCAAAGTTCGAGGCGAAGACAACAACGTCATCTAAATATACCAGACAAATTTGCCACTTCAGGCCTTCCAGAACTGTACCCATTACTCGCTGAAACGTCGCTGGTGCGGAACAGAGACCAAATGGCATTACCTTGAACTCAAACAGCCCATCCGGAGTGATGAATGCTGTCTTCTCGCGATCTCTTTCGTCGACCTCAATTTGCCAGTAGCCGCTCTTGAGGTCATTCGGTGATAAATATTTGGCGTTACAGAGGCGGTCCAGTGTGTCGTCTATGCGGGGGAGGGGGTAGACGTCCTTCTTATGTTGTTCAAGCGGCGGTAATCCACGCAGAATCGAAGTGCGCCGTCTTTCTCACTAGAACAACCGGTGCCGCCCATGGGCTGTTTGAAGGCTAGATGACGTCGTCGCGAAGCTTTTCTTCGACTTGGTCCCGGATGGCTTGTCGTTCTCGCGGTGACACACGGTAGGGGCTTTGACGGAGAGGTCGGACGTGTTGTTCAGTTATAATGCGATGCTTGGCAATTGGCGTCTGTCGCACCTTCGGCGAGGTCGAAAAACACTCACTGTAGCTTTGAAGCAGATTGCGGATCTGGTCTTGTCTGTTCCAGTGCAGGGCTGGGTTGATGTCGAAAGTGAGCGAGTTCTCTTGGTCAGGCAAATCTTCTGCGGAGGGGTCGGAGAGGGCGAAGGAGTCTCGTACGTCGGATATCTCGGCGAAGAAAGCAATCGTCGTTCCTCTGTTAATGTGCCGGAATTCTTCGCTGAAGTTAGTCAGCAGTACTTCGGCCTGGCCATTGCGCAAATGTGCGATGCCTCTTGCGATGCTGATTCCTCGGTCTCGGAGCAACTGCATGTTGCCCTCGATGATGGCTTCAACGTTAATGGCTTTCGTGGCGCCTACGGTCACGATAACGCTTGATCGGGGTGGGACGCTCACTTCTTCCTCCAGGACACTCAAGGCAACGTGATTTTCCCCACTTTTCATCGAAGCGATGGCTTTGTCCGTCGAAAGCGTGATCAGCTTGGATCGCAGGTCAATGATCGCCTGATGCTCATTAAGGAAATCCATACCCAAGATCACATCGCGAGAGCATTGCGGTATAACAACAAAGGTCGCAGGATAGGTATGTCCTTTGACAGTCACTCGCGCTGTGCATCGTCCTGATGGCGTAATGAGGTGGCCCCCTGCGGTGCGAATTTGTGGGCCGTCCCAAGCCGTTGTGACTTTTCTCAGCTGTGCAGCGAATTTTCGAATCGTCACCGAGTAATCGGCTCCTGTGTCGACTATAGCTTTAACTTTCCGGCCGTCGATAGTAACTTCTAAATAAAAGGTCCTGGCTCTGGCATTGCACGTCGCTCTTGGCGTCGGGTCACTGCTTCGTCGCGTATGCGAGTAGCGGGTGGGGCGTGTGGTCGAAGCTCTTCTGGGTATCGGCGTCGCTTTCAAGACAGCCTGCGTCTTGGTCGGGGTTCTCATTGTGTGCGGCGTCGGTGCAGCGAGTGCCGGTTCTTCATGCGGCGTCGCGGGTGCAGCGTCTTTATGGGGCGTGGTCGGTGGAGGATCTTCGGCGTTTCGCTCTTGAGCAACCTCACCTCCAGAGGTTGCTGCCTTCAGTTTCCCCTACGGGGGCTGGGAGACCTTCCTCGTACCGCGGCTGCGTAGCTGGGGCGTGGCGACGCAAAGCGCGAGGTTGACGGCGATGGTGAGCGCGAAAAGCGGTTCGGCGTGTACTCTTCTCGACGCAGGTACTCGTCGATTTCCTGTGGACGTTGCCCGAAGCGTGGTCGTGGGGCATTAATGGCAAATCCTTGAAGACCGATACGTCGGTAGGGGCAGTGACGAAGAATATGGGCGGCCTCACCGCAATGGAATCACAACGGCCGGTGGTCGGAAGTCCTCCAGGCGTCGCATTTCCTGGGGCTTGAGCTTCGGTCATAGGCTGGGCGGGCGGGGTCTGGGAGGCGGCGTTGTGGAACAAGTGGCTCATCTCGGGGAGGACGTGGGGGTTGTCGTTGGGGCTGGGCAGTCCTTACTGCAGCGGCGTAGGTCATGGCCTGGGGTTCTGTGGCCGTCGGGGTGCCAAGTGCCTGTTGCACTTCTTCCCGTACCACGTCCATCAGAGTCGCTGCTTGTGGTTGTGGGGCAGATGGCAGTAATCGGCGTAGCTCCTCTCGGACGATTTCGCGGATAACTTCCCGCAAGCTGTCGCTGGTGGTGGCCGGCGTGTCCGAACGGATTGCACAGGCAGAGGAAGGACGATTGTACTACCGAGCTCGAACGTCGAGGGTCTTCTCAATCGTGCAGGCTTCTTGAATGAATTCCTCGACTGTTTTTGGCGGCTGGCGGACGAGGCTTGCAAAGAGCTGTTATTTTACGCCGCGCATTAAAAATTGAACTTTCTTTTCCTCGGTCATCCCGGGGTCGGCGCGGCGAATTAGGAGCTTCATCTCCTCGACGTAACCGCGGACGGGCTCATTCGGAAGCTGGATCCTGGACTCGAGGAGTCGTTCGGCTCTTTCTTTCCTCACGACACTGGTGAATACCTTCAATAGTTCTCTCTTGAATAGCTCCCATGTCGTAAGGGACGACTCGTAGTTTCCGTACCACGTGCGTGCGGAGCCATCCAATGAGAACGCGTGTCCAATTTTTGCCGCATCATCCCACTTGTTGAATGACGCCACGCGTTCAAATTGATCCAACCATTCTTCAGGGTCTTCGCCCAGGGATCCATTGAAAGTTGGCGGCACCCGCGGCTGCTGCAGTATGATCGGTTTCGACATCTTCGGCGAGGTTGCGGTGCTCGTAGCCGCGTCTTATCGCTGTCTTGTGCAGTCAGGCAGTTTCCAGAACTCAGGCTCCTCTCCCTGGAGACGTCGGCTGGCTCGCTGAGCTGCTGGCTCGTCCTCGTGTGCGAAGCGCTCAGGGCTGACTTCTCGACTTGAAGGGGGCGTCCGGAACATGGAAGGCTGCCCCGCACCTCCACCAGATGTCACGTAGTGGTGACGGCAGTCGAAGCAGCGATGAAGACGGACGAAAGGGTCTTCTAAAAGAACTGTTTATTGGGCTGACTTGCACCCAAAATGGACTGAATCACTCGGCGGCGGCGAAGCGACAAGCGTGCTCGGCGGTCGTCGAACAGAATGCCGGCAGCTGTCGGCCGTGCTCGATTTAAAGCTGATAGCGAACTTTGGAGATAAAGAGCGCAAAGTTACTAGAACATTCCGGAACAACGTAGAATCAGCTCTGCCTGGCTGCGATCAATCAAGATAAATCTAGTCGCGTCTTGCGTCGCAAACAAAGCGATAAAGTGATGTGGCGGCAGATTTGAAAAACGAACAAACACTGCAAATATTCGCGGCAGTATCATTTCCATTTCTGGTGGTGCTCCAGTGCAGGCCACCTCTCTCAGTTGAAGCCTCCCTCGAGCCGTCTTGTGCATGTATCGGATCCTAGGCCGCACACGGGCTGGTGTCCCGGTACTACACAGGCTCTGCTTTCACTCCGGGTACGGCCAGAACTAAGGTGGTCATACCGATACACGGTATGACCCAATACGGGACCCAGTATCCGAGACACACATCGGCAGTGTGGAAGCCTCCTGCGGCAGCTTCCGACTCCAACATAGTTGGGGCTGCAACCCGCCCGCCCCCTCCCGCTAACGGAGTCGCGGGTGCAACCCGTCCTCCCTCTGCCGCTGACGAAGTCGCATGTGCAACTCGTCTGCTTCCTCCCCTTGACTGACTCGCAGATGCAACCCGTCCGCCCTCTCCCGCTAGCGGAGTCACGAGTGGAACTTTCCGCCACCTCCCGCTGACACAGTCGTGCGTGGAACCCGTCCGCCCGCTCTCACTGAAGGAGTCGTGAGTGCAACTCCGCAGTCTCAGCCTAACGGGAAACAACCTGGGCAGGCAGCCCTTAACAGAGGCTACGAGCAGTCGGCCCCAAAGCTATCAAATAGCCTCCCGGCGAGGTTCAACCGAGAGCCGGCACTTCCTTTCGGTACGCCGCCCGGCAGTGTGCCGCCATCGAGGGAGACTGCCGCCCAGCGTCAAACAAGAGGCAAGTTCTGATCTACTGGCGCGAAAGATGCGGCACGCAGCATGGTATTTTTGCTTGTCACGCCATCTGCTGCAAGAAAGCAGACCCGCGGCAAACCGCTGTGAAAGCAGAAACAGGCATTGCCCCTCTATCCCAAATCGCCACGGGCGCCATTGACACCGGCAGCTTCGTCGTCAGCGCTCTGTGCATGAATCTTGTCCCCCAAACTCCCAAAACACATGGTGAGCACAGTTCCATCAGCTTGTTGCTTTGATTAACCCCGCCCAGACAACGCGCCGGGCAAGAACTTCCCGCCCTTGTAGACACAGGCTGCAGTGTTTCAGGTTTCGGCGATCATGTCAGTAACGCCTGCGAGACAAGCATCACGAGTTGCTTAGTCCAAACACTAACCTTCGTATGTCGTCGGCTCATGTAGCGCCCGCCAGTTCAGCAGGCCGTTTAAATGTCACTATCGATCTACAGAAAATAAGACAGCGCTTTTTTCATCGTTCCGGTCTTTCCTGTCCACTAAAGTTGGGCCGTAACTTCATAGCCAAAGCAGGAATCGTGATGGATCTCCATAAAGGCACCTACAGGTGCGCCAAACCTTACAGAAGCATTTACGTTCACGACCAAGAGAGCCGCAGTCACAGTTCCTTGCCACAGAAAGCTCTTCGATCAGGGCCACATGAAGTGCCACTCTCACTGTTTTGAACTCACTCGTGGGTCACTAGCTAAAATAGGCTGAATCGAGACAGCACTCAGGCCCTTGGCCGCAATGTTCACAGAGGCTCCTTTATTGCAACACCATACCCAGCAGTTCGGGACAAGACCATTTTTGAGTGAGAAATTGTTTATGAACGGAATTTTTTCTTATAATGCAAGATTTCATTGTAACAATCAATATATTTGCAGATCATCCGAAGGCAGTCGCTTTTTTTCTATTAACGTTTTTTCTATCGTAAAAAGCGTTCCCCATTGTTTTTGATGACAGTCCTAACTGTTCGATGCGATCGATGGAAACACTTTAAAAGGAAGATTTTGCAGCATATCCGAAGAATGGACAGTTACCTACATTATTTCCCTAACACTCTCTTGCATTTCTCTTTATTGGTTTCGAGCCAGTGGCGCCGCGAGGATATCAGCTTCGCTGGCAACTGCATTAGGCCACTACTTCTTCACGCTAATAGTAGTGGACTCCAATGCGCACCCAACAAATCAGAGTTAATAATATTTAGGAGGAAAGGAGACACTGACCCTGTTCTAGTATTGTGGGACGAGAACGAAAATTCAACAAGTAACACTCGCGAAAACCTTAGGTTGCGAAGAAGAAGAAACCATAAAGTTTATACAGGCTTTTATTCTAAGCAGAATAGCTTACACAGCATCTTATCTGAAATTAAATTCATAAGAATAAGCTGGGCGTCATTATACACAATGTATATGAAAGGGCAGTTTTGTATCCCGATCTACGCTGGAACAAAAAGATTACTACACATGGGCATTCACAATACTGTAGATGAAATTACTGAAGGTCATTGGTTATCGCAGCTTATATGGCTGTCAGGAAGCAGGACAGGAAGGGACGAACTCAATAGATGAGGGCTTCTACATCTACAGCGCTAAATACAAGACAGAAGGAACATATACAAGTCACACAACAGAGCGCAGCGCTCTATTGTGTGTCTTGTGTATGTTCCTTCTGCTTCCTCTTTAGCGCTGTAGATATGGAAGTTAAAAACGAACTCGCCTAGCATATTGTATTGTGAAGATTGTGGGTTCGATGCATTTGGTCTACGGAGAACAGAGAGGACTTGGGAGATCAACTTAGAACCAAGATCTAGGGGCAGCCCATTACGACAAATATGTACCCTGAATACCTTAAGAAAAGAAGGAAGGCTAGGGCGAACGCCAACAGGATACAATGGGGCGTGATGGAAGAGGCAATATTGGGGGCCGTGGCAGGAATGGTACACGGGATATCAACGATAGCATGCGCGGATGTGCTAAGGAATTTAGTAATTGGGGCATGCATTCGCAGCCAGAGAATCGTCCAGGGTGAAGAAGCGGCGATAGCTTTGGTGCTGGTTTCCAGGAAAGTCTCGTGTGTAAATTCGGACTCCCAGACTACATGTCGTAACTATACAAGCAGAAGGATTGGCAAACACTTAAACAGGATACTCAGAAAAAAAAAGATACAGACTTTAAACACACAGTCGTATGGACTCCAGGACACTCTGGTGATGTTGGAAACGAGGGCGCTCACGCCGCTACCCACACGCCATTACACCGTGTCCCCCAACATTCGCAGGAACATAAGTATTTTCAACCAATTTTAAGCTGCAATGATTTACTCCAAGATTTTAGATTAACAAGAAAAGTTTAGGCCGAACAGCACAAAAATCTAAACAGGGAGCAAGGGGTAACTGAAGAAAATTGCCATCGAATACTTATATAAATCCTGTAAAATTCAGCTAAATATTTTTAAATTCGTATGATACGCGCTGCGCCTCTGCGGTGAAGTGGCTTACTTATGCCATATGGTATGGGCATGCCAGAAGAACCTAGCTACACCAAGGTTGAATACCCCAACTGTGGACTGGGAGGCGATGCTGTCCCGCTCACATCCGGAGGACATTCGCTGGTGGACCGGGCAAGAGCGGCGGCAAAAGCCAATGGCCTTCTGAATTGATGGTCCGCCCAAAAATTCTATACATTAAACGCTTTTCTCTCTCACCACGACTTGTTTGCCGCCACCGAACATCCCGCATGTTTAGCTTCCAGTCTCTGGCGCTGTGCTTTGAATGTCGTCGTCGTCATCTCTGCGTACGGATCGGGAACACGCTGCTACCACGTTGGCCTCATACACCAAGCTTCGAACCGAAACGGAAATGAAAAACCGAATTTCTAGCGCAGTTAATTCGCATTTAGCTTAACCATAGTAAATTTTCCGCGCGTTTTTTTTATATGTTCTTCATGGGTATTCAAATACTATCTTCAATAATACCGTTCCTGATATCTGTACTTTTGTACGCATGAAACTTCACATCCCTGTGTTTACTTTGTTCTAGTTTTCGTGTCGTTAATTACCGTAGCGCCTGATTTTTTTATGCTAAATGTGATTCCAATGCTTGCTGGTTCCCTTCCGGAAGTTTCTGATAAGAGTTGTAGCTCGCATAGGCTGCCTGAGAAAAGGTACTACATTATCCACGCACGCCAAATATGGAAGATATTGGGCTGTTGTTAGTCAATGTAGACTATAGCCTAAACTAAACCCCTCTCTAGTCTCCTCTAGCATGGGTTCCATCCTTACTAAACAGAGGGTTTCACGTAACTTGAGCGAAGGCAAAAATTCCGGTATGCCGCACTTGAGTGGAGTCAGAGACATGTTGTTACAACCATATGAAGGCCCTTAATGTACTTGTTTATTTAATTTACTATTTTCTAAAATTGCTTACCCGAAATTTTTATCGTACATTTCAGGCGTAAGAGGGTTTTTCTAAGTTGCGGAGGGTGTTCTAAAACGGCCGATTCACTTTTCTGTAGAAATATATCTCTTATGTGGTTCGTTTTTCCAGAATTCTGCCTTTTAGAGGTCAAATGATAATCTCAAGGAATCAAGTAAAGCTTGAAAATCATTAGGAGATGTCTTCACCGTGTACTGTTGGTATTGTATGTGGTGCTTGAACGTTCCGCTAGCAAAGTTTGTAAAAACATGCTGTCCGTGTCCACAATTTAGTCGCTTCGACTCTTTCGTTCGTTTAGGTTGCTCATACAGTTTTGGTATAAGGTTTATCAGAATGACACGTGCCCGTAATTCTCAATTTTCAACTGACACTGCCGAATGGGTGCGACAACCGCAGCTGTGTGCCCTCATGCCGTAACAGTGCAGGCACAAGAAACCCGGAACGAGCTAAATGATTTGCCAAATGGCGACACCAACTGTATCTGTTTGTTTCTGTGTTTATATGGAGGAAAACAAAGCTACATTTTACAAACATCTGGCGTCTCTTTTCAGGAATGCAGCTGCTGAACAATGGCTTTGGCACAGCTGCCTTGATGGGTGGTAGAGGCCACTCGCAACCTCACTTCACTGGACCACAAATATAGTTTTCCTACCAGTACAATGAATCATATAAATAATACTCCGCTATTAGGACGGTGATTGCATCGGCGTAGCACGGGATAAGATTCAAGCTGGACGCGAAAGCGAAACCAGAATTAGCGTCTGCAACCACAAAATATCCCTTCCATCCACTTGATACGCTACAGCAAACCGGGCAGCTGTGCCCTGTGAAAATTTGTGCACTTTGCCAATTAGCTTCTCTATGGAACATGTTTCTCCAAGTTGCCTTTTTTTATGAATTGCTGATTATAAACAAGGAGTGCCTGTTTCCAAAGCGATATCGCAAATGCGGTCTCCACCAAACTTGCACCCAATAATTCCTTTCCTAAAT
Organism: Amblyomma americanum; assembly: GCF_052857255.1. NCBI lineage: Eukaryota > Metazoa > Arthropoda > Arachnida > Ixodida > Ixodidae > Amblyomma > Amblyomma americanum. The sequence continues at coordinate 93,378,090 of NC_135499.1, read as the reverse complement.
CACACCGGTGCACGTTTCAGGAAATTCTGTGGGATCTTTTGGGCATAATTGGCATAACTGTGAATTCAGAAAACTTCATACGCTTCCTACTCCGATGGCTGCAAAGTGTTCTCTGCACCTGCTCACGTCTGCATCTTTCCCCGTTTAAGTTCTGACACAACGTACGAAGCACTTGCATGCTTCCAACGAATTCCGACCCTTGCGCGCGATTTCAACTTACACTTGTGATCAAAAATCATTCTTTTTATAATACATCTCACAATGGCTAACTTGTACAAAGCATTGTTTATTTTCGTTCAGACAGCAACCATCCTGCCTGTGATTTTTTTCTGCATGTATTGCGGCATCTCTTAATCAGACCAGTGTTGGAACTTAACAGCATGCCATTTCCGAAATGGTAGGTCTCCTGCTCACAAGCAAACGATTGTTATTACGCTACCCGTTTTTCTCTAATTGTTCTTCAGTCATGGCGGTGATTCTACTACTGACCACGCATTTACGCTGTTTGCGTGTGCTCCAAGATAATGTTCCCAATCGGAAGAAGTGAAAACACAGCCGCACATCGGCGATGAACCTCGCAAACAAACTGAGAATGGGTGGAACCCTGCCTAGCGTAACTGTCTTTGGTGCTTGCATCCAGCACGACTCCCACGCGTGTAAAGCTTGCTTCCCAATCGACGCACACAAAAATCGTGCACGAACCTGACTGTTAAAAACTATACGATTACAAAAGAGAAAGCGAAGCAGGCAGTGGCGCTGGGCGGAGCTGTAAAAAATCTTATTTGTCATGGCATATATAATGTCGCCTCGTTCTTCGGCCTCGCGTTGCATAATAATATAAACAAATATTTGCAGTCTTCCTACAACACTGCATACTGCACATCCTGTTAATCATAATTCTTGAAGAAATGAAAAACTTACGGCATGTGCAGGTGTAACACGTAAATCAAAGTTACTGAGCGGTTTGAAGGCGGAAGCCGCTTGACATCTCATGCAGATTTAACTAACAGCCTTGAATAGCTTTCACGTCATCCGCTGTCAAATAAGGAGTGTGCGGGCAAGCGTGTCACCGTGGCCGCGTGGCGTGAGCGAGACACAACAGCCGCCTATCACTTCGGTTAGGTTGGCACTCCGACTGGTTATTGAGTACTTCGCTAGCTGAAGCTCAATTACAGAGTGGCCGCCTCAGGACACAGATTAAAATGCTGCATTCAAAATGCGCCTTCCATAAATGCTTACTGGAATGACATGCGCGGACAGTGACACTCAAAACTAGCTTAAGACACTTCTTTTGTTCACATAAAATCAAGCCGTAAAGCAGCATGCACGGGTACGTGCGTCAACATAGATACACGCAATTTAGGCGGGAATTTTCTGCTGCCGTCATCTTTCGGAGCTCGAGAGCCTGTTGTGTGTTCGGGCGCGCAGTCGGCAGCAAGGGCCGAGCAACGACGGCGCTTTTTGTTGTCGAATACAGCATCGAAGAACACGGCGTGTGTCTTTTGCCCAGGTTGACGCCGAGTCGATGTCAGCACGCTATACGGAGCTTCAGCACACTTTTGTTGTTATTCTCCTGTGAAATTATCGGTTTAATGTACCCCCTCTCCCGAAAATACAAGTCAAGGTAGCTGCTACGGCGTTGAACACGAAGATCAGCGGATCCGTCAAAAAAAGGAAAGCTTTACTTCACAATATAACACGCATTGTAGAATTCTTATTCAAAGTAGCTTCACGTGTGCCTTAACATAATGGCAGTAGAATACACTTGTAGTCACGCTCATTTTCCTACAATCTTGAAAAGTGACTTAGGAGCATGATGGAAAAGTATGGAAGACGACAAACCAAGCGCCCATCCTGACGCTTTGTGTTCGTCGCGGGGCGTACTTCAACTTTCCAGGAGCTCAAGAACTCTCACACTTGCGAACATGAACCTTAGCTTTGACCTCGTACTTTGAGCATCTACTTATATGCGCGGGGTGCGCGGTTCGATACGCAGTACTGCAGTGTGCCCGTGTACAAAGAGTAGAAGATTTCCCCTGTCCTGTGCTTGAATACTTTGAGGTGGTATGCTTGGAAAATAGGTCTTCGACACCAGCCTTTGAAAATATCTTGTGTCATGGCGCTTTTTGGCCGAAGCTTTCCTAAACCTAGTACAACTGATCATCATCGTCGACATAATCTTTAGAGCACGACGTATGAAAACTCGGCATTCATGGTATGCTGATCAGCGTTTTCTGTTCAAGTTGTGTCTCGACTAGGGATCTTACGTTTGCTGGTAATTCACATGCAAGCTCTTTCAATAAAATCAACAAACGGCTGCTGCATTGCACGCTTCGATGTGTCCATTATCACAACAAAATGTCAGCACCCACATGCTCAAAAAATAGGACACAAAAGAAAGAGGAGTCAGGAATCACGCCGTCTTCCAGCTGAAGTTTCCTGCGCGAAAAGAGTCGAATATATCCACTCGGTCCATGCAAAATGAACGACGAGCAAAAGACGCTTCCCAAAGGCATTCGTAACAACTTCCGCCACAGCCTAATTCCTCTTACACGAAAAATTTCATTTCTTGGTACACAGGGCACTTTAACAACCATCACAGTTGGTGCGATCTCGGACAACTTTTCATGCAAGCTAATCGTTCTTAGCGTAAAAAATCACACCACTCGTGAAAAGTGGCAGTCAATCACGCGCCTTTTATTGTGCTATTAAATGACTAATTTTGTTTCCCTGCAAAACGCCAGCCTGGAGAGCGCGCTATTCCAACTGATAGGAAAAAGTGTTCTTGCTATTCTTCGCGCGCACGCACCAGCCCTCTGTTCTTCTTCTTCTTCTTCTCCTCAAGCTCCCTCTGTTCCTGCGCTGCTTTTCTTTTTCATTCTCTACAGGCTCCAGAAGGCTGGAAACCCAACTCGCATGCGCTGGTTGCCTAGCCCAGTTGATATATGTAGACAGGGAACGTTATGAATGTATAGAAAAAGAGCAGTGCCGTTCTTTTCTTATGTGTGTTTCCTTGTGTGCGAATGGATCTGCTCTCGTTTTGCAGGTTGTTTCCCAGAAACTAGAGCTGGCGCATATTTCGATACTCAGATATTCTCGTATATGTGGGCTACAACCTGAAGCTTCTTGAGTTATACGGCCATAAGACGACTTCCTGAGAGCGTTCTGAAAGGGGGATGCAAGTGCACTTTACAAGATTCGGACATGCGGCGCACTACGGCAAAAAAGCAAAAGTGTCGGTGCAAAGCAATATAGGACGCTTTTGTCGCATCTCGAAAAGAGGGGTTATATCAGGTACTCGTATCCCTTGGAAACCTCGCCATCGGTCGAGCTGGTCGACGTGTTTGACGTCCTCAAGTTCATTTCTGAGCAGGCGACCTTGAAAACAACGAGCCACGCGGCAAAGATGACCACTTAACAGTGCACTGCACGGCCTGCAATTGTTTGCCACACGTGATTTCTACTCAGAGCTACCAGCTTGAAAGAAAAATTCAGGTAATAACCGAGACTTGACGCACAGACGGCGGATGCGTCAATGTGGTGTTGTCAAGATATTGTGGGTGGCTTGATGGTGGCTTGGAGCCGAAATTATAATTAGTCGGACCAAGCTTCCCACCACTGCAGACTACGTAAGATTGGAGGGGCCAAAGCGACAAACGTCACCACCCAGCATGAGAAATTAGACGTTCGGCGGTAGGGAACACGCCTGATAAGCCGTTCACCAGAGGCATGAGGCGCAGACAGATTAAGTAACACGCACTTTTTCTTGGACAAAGAATAACAACGGAATATTATGAAACCAAGCTTAACAAAATAGCGTCAAGTGCTCAGGCGCAAGAAAATGAACAACAACGTAGCTACGTACTCAATGAGCACGTTCATATAAAGAAAGAAACACAAGAGTAATGATTATACAACAATGCTAGGCGAGAATACCATACAAAAGAATAAGACGAGAAACAACGACAGACAAGACAGCGAAAGCGGTTCAAGAGAGAGGGAAGAAACAGTGGCTTACCTGCGGAGTGGAAAAGCTCAGGGAGCGTTCTGCGACGGGTGCTTGTTGTGGGGCTGATGAGGTGCCTCGGATATGGGCGAACTTAGGCCATGCGTCTACGGGACCACCGTCGCCGCACTCTCCGCGTCAGTTCCCACCAAGGCTCGCTTGCGGACCTCTTCCCTGGTTGACCCCACGCAAGTCCGCACGCAGTAACTTCTCCAGGCCAACTTTTAGGGTCGCAGTTTTCCCGCCGACACGTTCTCGTGGGAAAGAGAAAAAATTTCTTTAGGCGCCGTGTGCAAACGAGACGAAGATTTTGGAAGGCAAAAAAGAACGTATAGAAACGCCAAAGGAACACGAGGGTAAGCCCCGATGCTAACGAGGATTGTCAGCGAAGGCCGTGAAGGGTGCTGTGGTATTCAACCCAGAGATGCCCGTTCCTACAACGTACATGCGCTCGCGTCGAGGTAACAATACGGGGGTGGGTGGAAGGGGGGGGGGGATGTATTCGCCTTTACGTTTCACTCCCACCGTCCTCGCGGGAGGTCAAAATCGGCGCCGCCGCGCCGCCACATGTCCCCGAAAAACAGAGTCGTCTTGGCTAGATCAGCTGCAAAAACGAAAAAAAGGGACAAGGCAGGCTTGATCTTTCTGAGAGGTGCCTTTGGTTTAGTGACAAAAAAAGAAATTTGTGACCTTGCTGCATATGAGGCAAACGATGCCCTGATATTAATGCATCTGCTATGTTTCGAAGTATCTGTTTAATGTACTTCGCGGAAATCCTGCGAGAAGGTGTTACTACTGTTTCTACGAGAGATTCATTCGCAATTTAGCGCCGCTGCTCTGTACTCACGTGCTTCGAACATTTTGTTTGCATTCGCTATAATTTTCTTTTTCACTACTCCCTGCCTCATACACTGGCTGGCTGGCTGGCTGGCTCGCTCGCTCGCTCGCTCGCTCGCTCACTCACTCACTCACTCACTCACTCACTCACTCACTCACTCACTCACTCACTCACTCACTCACTCACTCACTCACTCACTCACTCACTCACTCACTCACTCACTCACTCACTCACTCACTCACTCACTCACTCACTCACTCACTCACTCACTCACTCACTCACTCACTCACTCACTCACTCACTCACTTACTCACTCACTCGCGTGTGCCCTTCAGTAGACACGATTTATTTCGCAACGAAAGGACAATTACATTTTTAAAAACGGTGTTGATGGGAAAAGCGCCTAAGATACAGGATAGCCAAGAAGCCCATGCCATGTGGCCCTTATTGCCGTTTAGGCAGACTTGGAAAGAAAATCAAAGGTATCAAATGATGCTTTTAGTACCTATTTTTGGCTTTGACAAGCTTACTAGTTGCTGTCTCCTCAAGTACATGCACTGCATGGGTAATCTCATATGTCGCTGTCCAACGCTGCAGAGGCGAAATGGCACTGAAAGTCTGCTCGAGTCAAATATGGCAATGGCGTGGGAGAAGATATAAAGGTCGGATTGCTCTGCCAAGCTGACGAGTTTTACGAACGGCATTTAGTACAATGGGTAATGCGTCACGCCGTTTTAAATGTGCCGTAACTTGTCAACGGAAACAATGCAGAGAAGGGAAGATTTTAACACCGGCCACGGTCTATTGCCCGAGAGTTGCGACAAGCTGGCAGTCAAGCTTTGTGGATTCCTATAAACACCTTCCAAAGTTTGTTCACAGCCTAGCGCTAAGGAAAAATGTTTGCCGTTTCTGTGTACTGCCTAATAAACTGCCTGCTCTTCTTTCCATTAATTATAGAACTAACACAAAATTATCGTGACGATTTGTACGGCCAAATATTTTCCACCCACCTAAATATTCTAAAAGCGACACCAAAAATATTGAAATTCACATGAAATTTGCAATGCGACTCATGTGTTATACCGAATGACGTAAACTAAGCGTAAGGAAAGAATAGGAATCGTAAATACCGTACAGGCAGGCAGCCTTCCCATATTGAAGGGTTATCTTCTTGGAAGGAACTTGAAACCAGGTTTCTTTCAGGTGCGTGCTTCCCCAAGTATATGCACAAAATTTTCAGACAAAGACCGGATGCCTTTAGCGTAGCGGAACAAAGCGAGCATTAGGTGTTTACGATTACTTTCACGTTTAAACAAGAGTTTCTTTATATGTGTGGAGAAGCGGAGGTGGTGGATTGCCCCATTTCTCTATTGAGCTTGTCTTTGGCAAAGTCTCGAGATGCGATCGTGAATAGAGACAGCAAAACTACAGAAACCAATGAGAAACTTCACAATAAAGGAAACCAAACTTATTTTGAAGAGTCTGTACAAAAAGAAACATTCAAGGAGGCATGGAAGACGCGATCTTTGATAAGAATGGGATGAAGAAAACTGCTCATTTTCAGTGTTACGAATACTTAATCAAAAAGCCATACTAGCCTTAACAAGGTCTGTGCTCCTTAAACTACCAAGTCTGCACATGCTCATCTAAATATCTTCAATGAAAAGACAGCGCCCCCAAAAACATAGGCAAATATTTATATTGTCAGCGATAAACGGTCGAAGCAATCAAACCAGGTTTAATTAGACGTGCTGGGCGTGCAAGACAGCAGGGAGCTCGAACGAGGAAGAAGATAAAAACCTATAACCCCTAGAGTGCGCAAGGCACGGCAAGTCCCATCTAAAACAGTACGGCCGCGGTATGGCGCCACTGGATTGATTGGGACTGTGAAATTACTCCCCCTCTCTGAAGGGCAACGATTCAGTGCCGCAACAATGAGAAGCACGAAGACAAGGGACGGCGAATGTTCCGGCGGCTAGTGCAGACACGCCTGAAGAGCTACCAGGCGTGGTACGGCTTCATCCGTGCGACCTGAACGACTTGGCGGGTCGGCCGTCTAGAGGAGCGATCTCTTTCCTGAGGAAGAACTTATCGTTCACCTCAATTACTTCGCGGAGTACCTAGTAGGGGCCAAAATATTGCCGTAGAAGCTTCTCAGAGCGCCCTCGCATGCGGATTGGTCTCCACATGCAGACTTGTTAGCCGGGCTGGTAACGCACATTTCGGTGGCGGAGGTTATAGCGTCGAACGTCGAGAACTTGCTGGTGCCGGATGCGCTCTCTGGCTGGTTGGCGGGCGGCCTCAGCGTAACGAACGAATTGGACAGCATCCATAACAGAGCAGGTAGTGCTAGCTGGAAGTAGCAGTGCATTCAGCATGGTTGTGGCTTCGCGACCGTGTACTAAACGAAAAGGAGTGGAGCGTGTCGTTTCCTGGACTGCAGTATTATAGGCAAATGTGACGTAAGGGAGTATGGTGTCCCAGTTCCAGTGGCCCGCATCGACATACATGGAAAACATGTCGGCGATCGTCTTGTTCAGCCGTTCGGTGAGGCCGTTGGTTTGAGGGTGGTAAGCGGTCGTCTTGCGGTGAATGGTGCCGCTCAGGCGCATAACCTACTGCGTAAGGGCCGAGGTGAACGCTGTTCTCCTGTAAGTTACAACGATGGTGGGTGCACAGTGACGAAGCACAATGTTTTGGATAAAAAAGTTCGCAATTTCTTCAGCGGTACCACGGGGGCTCCGAGGCCTACAACCAGAGTTCGGCCAACTCGCAAGATAAGCAAGGGCCATGACGTCCGCTACGGCTAGCCAGACAAGTCACGTTTCCGGGAACACCCCACACCTCCACCAAATATGTCACCGATAAACGGTCGAAGCAATGAAACCAGGTTTAATTAGACGTGCTGGGCGTGCAAGACAGCAGGGAGCTCGAGCGATTAAGAAGAGAAAAGCCTCCAGCCCCTAGAGTGAGCAAGGCATGGCAAGTCCTGTCTAAAACATTTCGGCCGCAGTATGGCGCCACTGGATTGATCGGTACTGTGGCAATATATATATATATATATATATATATATATATATATATATATATATATATATATATATATATATATATATATATATATATATATATATATATATATATATATATATATATATATATATATATATAGATAGATAGTTCCATCATTGCTTAACACTCAATCGCGTCCTTATTTTTCCCCATGAATGTATCTCGCTCCGGCGTGAGACACAGAACAGTGGTGCTTTTAAGATGTAATTTACAAGAAAATTGATGCGATTAAATTCCTGAAGGCAAGCTAGCCGAGCATAAGCGAGCGTTTAGGAAATATGATAGGTTGATACAAGCAGACACACTGCATCGCTTCCTCCGCAAAAGAGCGCCGCGTCGTAAACAGGAAGCTGTTGAAAATTACTGACTCTGTGGCGTATCAAACACATAATCATGCCATTGTATGGGGGTAACAACAACAACAACCTAATCATGGCGCAAGTGGAACCCGGAAGAAATTTGCAGTTTAATGCCTTTGGCATATTACCAAGAGGGCGCGTCGGGAGTTTGTCAAAGAGCGTTTAAAGAACCTCAGAATGGCTAGAAACAGGGCTCCGGTGAAAAGAATTTGATCGCGTAGGCACCTGATTACTGAACTAGGAATGTGAGATACGCCTTTCAAAAAGACAAGGCAGAAACTAAAGCGATGACATTAGTTAACACTTAACATGTTTTTGTTTCCAACTCTAATATTAGAATAAGCATAATAAACCTATAGCGAAAGATATGACAGGTAGCATGCGCATTTCTCATCCTCGAGCGGCACGCCTTACTGAAGCCGAATTACGGAACACTCTTCTATATAAAGACGATCTCAAAGTAGTGCGAAAGCCCCGCTTCCATTAGCTGCCGTGACTACGCCCAAGGCCAGTCAAAAGGAGCGGGAGATGGAGACTGTATTTAGGCTGTCTTCAGATTTAAAGCATGTCATAATTTGGACCCTGGTGGACATGACGGACCTTTATGACTTTTTATATTTTCGCGAATTTCGAAAAACTTTACATGCGCTGATCACATTTCTGTCTCGGGAGGCCATCTCACGTTCTCAGGCAGCAAATTTACACCCATTTTAGTTCATAGCATCAATGCGACATTTCAGAAGCTCAAGAGCCTATTAAATGACCAGTAACTCTTAGAGGACATTGTATTCGTGAAAATTGTGTGAATATAACTACGTCAACGTTTATCTCAGCGCTTTTTTATATTGCGGATTGCAACAGAGATAAAAAAAAGGCAACGTGAAGAGCAGCCACATTAAGCTGTGGCAACCACATGAAACGCATTTAGCGTGAAAAAAGGAAACAAAATATTCTCCGCATTATCTTACGTTGCAGTGTACGAAGAAACTGGGAGAGAAGACGATAAGGAAAAGAACGATTAATTTTAGGCGAAACAACTGTGGTCCTGGGCGCCATCACTGCATAGGCGACGAATAAAAGACCCCCTCTGTTCATAGCAGTATGTACTCAATATAGAGGCGCCACCTCTTCATGGGGGCCACAATATACATGCTGACTGGAAATCAGGGCCAAGAATTTGGCCTCCCCTTTTCCTTCCCACTCAAAAATACAGGAAGCATTTGCAACTCAGCAATAGGTAACCTTTGCGAAGGATCATTCTAGCGAATGCGGTTACTTCGCTCAGCTGGGATGTGTCTGTTTTTCTGTCTGCGCTCAGCATTGCGCTTCCATTTTGGGGGACAACATACAAGAGCACCTGCAAAGCGAGGATTTGGACTAGATGGTTACTTTCTTGCTAAATAACTCAAGTCAGGAAACCACAAACATATGAGGAAGAAGCACCAGCCGGCACCGACAATCGCTGCACTCACAAATATTGTACCAAAGGAAAGTGAAAATAAAGGGTGCATCGCGCATGCGCACAGAATACAGAAAGAGACGTACCGCCGAAGCACACCTTATCTTGTGGCGCAAAAAAAAGGTCGTACTCCAAACTATACAAGAATATGAAAAGAACGCTTACGCAGTTTTGTCTAGGGTTTGCTATGTGGTAGGCCTCCAGAAGATCGCAGGCGGTCTGATCTTTCTTTCGGTTCTGACTAGAATCTTTGTACTGTAAAAATGTGGCGAACATTCCTTGCAACAACTGCAATGCCCAACCAAGCAGCGTGCTGGTCGTTCTCTAAAGTTCGGCCGAGCTTACTTAACCGGTCGTGGACGGTACTGCCAATTTGGACGAGATATGCTTTTCAGCGCGACAAAGGTACTAGTACATCGTAATCCAGTCCTGATTTTCACTGCACGTCGTGGCTAGAATGATTTTCCCACATCTACCCTTCGTGGTTTCCTTACAGGAAATACGAAGACACTTTATCCAGCCTCACTGGAACGGAAAGAAAACGAGCGGTACCACAAACCTTTTTTGCACAAACCTTCTTCACGTTGTGCTAAACATTATGCTGGTAGAGGGAAACTTTCGGTCAGAGGTTGCCTTCATCTTCCCTCGTCTTCAGGCTCGTTGTGCGCTTCACTCTTTTTAAGGAGGGTCTTGGGAACAGCCGTCACGACGGAGTGATGCTAACCTGAAGCCTCAGTATAAGGTGTACCTTTCGGTGTGTCCTTGGTGCGTGTCTTTGTATTCTGCACGCATCTGTGATGCAGTCTTTATATTTACCTTGCCTTGCTGTAGTTAATCAGTTGTGAATGCAGACATTGTCCGTGTCTGTAGGTTTTTCTTCTTATGTGGTCGTTGTTTTCTGGTTGCAGGTATGTCTCAACATATAACTGCATGTATCTCAGCGTCAATCGTTCCATTCCAGTGCACGCAGTGCTTGAATAAATATTGTATAAGTGGGGTTTTTGCAAGTCAAAAGCGAAATTCGATATTTAAGCATCCACTGTTCTTTAAAAGTGCTTGGAGAGAGAGGCTTTTAAGAATCAGATGCCGATAAGATGTGTCAAACAAAAAACGCGAAGAGAACTGCTGAAACACCAAAAATAATTAACCATGGAGAGGCTTTCTGATCTTCGCCTTGCAGGCTCATAGGTGGCGCGTTCCTGAGCCTAAATATACCTAAAAGTCATATATATATATATATATATATATATATATATATATATATATATATATATATATATATATATATATATATATATATAAAAGGGACATGAAATTCTTCACGGCCACTGATTAAAAATATAGTAAGTTGGGGAAGGCACATTGAAAAACGTAACGAATTTATTCAACGTTTCGACCAGGGACTGATCTTTGTCAAGAATGATCATACAGTGCATGGACGCGTCTTCTTATAGCATGGAACACAGAGGGCTTAAAAAGAAAAGAAATAAAGGAAAAATAGACAGGGAGAGCGGAAAACAGCACAGACACCTGCCCCATGAAAGAGAGAAAGGCGCGACGTGGCGCGCCTTTCCAATTACCTGCGTTTGCCACTCCACAGTTTCGAAAACATGGGCGTCACCCTTCTCCAGTCCGGGTTCCCTAGCACGTATTACAGGTAACAACGGGAGTCGTACCCCATCCAGAAAGTTGGCACGTTCTCCCATGGCATGAACTCTACTCCTCGGAGGCTCTCCTGCTTTAAGGAGAAAACGTAGGGAAATTTCACCCGTCATAGGCTTTGGACAGCACTATAAATCAAAATACGCCGGATGTTGTTCTTGACAACTTCAACCACGCTCTAAATGGCTGGAAATGTAGCTGTTTGTTTTCTCAGTAATCTCCTTTGTCCA